>NC_088396.1:5110000-5410000 GCF_034236695.1 Oncorhynchus nerka | reverse complement strand
ATGTTGTCGCTCACGCTCATTTTTCAAAATAAAAGCCTGAAACTATGTCTTTGTGACACTAGACACATTAGGGAAGCCATAGAAAAATGGTTGATTTCACTGCTCAATAGGGACGCATAGGAACGCAGAGGTTTCTAAATAAGAGTCACTTCCTGATTGGATTTTTCTCAGGCTTTCGCCTGCAATATCAGTTCTGTTATACTCACAGACAATATGTTTACAGTTTTTGAAACTTTAGAGTGTTTTCTATCCTAAGCTGTCAATTATATGCATATTCTATTATCTGGTCCTGAAATAGGCCGTTTACTTTGGGAACGTTATTTTTCCAAAAAAGAAAATAGTGCCCCCTGGTTTCAAGAAGTTAACATCACATACACTATCAAGCATTTCACACATATTATCCAGATACTGACTGCTATCACTTGGTGGCTATGTGAGGACAGATGCTGGGAGATGAGAAGCAAGTACAGGGATTGAATATTTAATTAATAACGGAGATGAAACAAAACAAGGACAGTGTCTGGACAAGGGGAACAAAACAACATTAATGCAGACACGGTGAAGAAATTGAGGACGTGACGGATACAGGGGAAGCAATCAATAAGGTAATAGAGTCCAGGTAAGTCCCATGAAGCTCGTAATGATGGTGACAGGTGTGTGTAATGATGGGCCGCCTGGCGCGCTCAAGCGGGAGAAGGCGTGACAAGCCAATAGCAACACCCCAAAATAAGAGGCTTTAGATGTGGCAGGTGAAGCAGCAACCACAACACTTCAACAAACTTTGGAATGAGATCCTCTCTGAACTTCACAGCATCATATCTCACATTTACAATGACACCTCCCCATTGTTTTTCTTTTATGGTTGTTATATTCCGTTATCGCTACTATTGTATAGTCAAAGGAATTATCTGACTCTCATTAATGGCCAATATATTAATGTTATCTGAAGTTAGAAAGTTATTGATTCCATGAACCTGATTTCTAAGGCTATATATATAATATGGGCTATTTTTTGCCCTTTCCTTAATAGCTTTTTAGAGATATATATAATATGAAAAAAAACAAGCAAGCTGTCAATCTGGATTCAGGGCTGAATCTATGAACCCATCTGCTTGGCTCTCTTACCCCTTCAAGCGTTTTTGTGGGAGGGTGGACAATGAGCATGTTGTGGTAATGTCCCTGCACTGTCTGGTAGCCGTCATGGCTGGGATCAGTTATTTTTAAGTTATCTTAAGAAATATGATGTTTCCTCTTAAGTTCTTGGCTCTCTCCATAACAGCCACCTTGTCTTTGAACCTCAGGAATTTTATCACGAATCATTGGGGTCTGTCACCTGGGCCAGAGGGCTCCACGTCAGTCTTCAATTCGAACCATTTAGTATGTATTGGTATTTTAGTAAGATCCTCATTAGCTATAGCCAAAGCTCTTTCTAGGGTCCACACTTAAAACATGACATAATGCATAACATTAATTGACAATTACAGGCAAAGGGCATAACTACATAAAATGACATAATACATAACATCAAAAAACAGGTACAGAACTATAACTTTAACCTTATGCCTTAGCAACCCATGCAACATGTACTCATAATAACGTCTACACTGCAGTCATCCATTTTGTTTCAGTTGCTTACTGTTACAATTTCAGATCCTGATCCTAATCGCTCAGAGCCAGTTGTTCTGTAAACACTAGAAACCACAATGTCCTTGGTTCTCCCACCTTACGTCAATACTATTCATAATACTAATGTGTTTCATAGATTCTACTGAATGCAAGTGCATCGAAAACGACACTGGAAATACAACAATTCCTCCAGCTAAGGCTTCAATTTAATCCTTCACCTCAGCAACCGTGTTGGAGTTTCCTCCAGCTAGTTTCAATTTAACCCTTCACTTTAGTTACATATGTGGACTTTTTAGAGATCCATTACTTCACTCCGTTTAATAAATTGAACGGATTGGGGCTTCTCCAAAGTCTTTCACCCCCTACTCATAGCAATGAGCTGCAGATGGAGTTTTATCATCAATCACTCTCTTCTCTTTCTCTTCAGACTCCGTCCAGGTCTCATGTGGAGACTGGCATTCCATTCACAACAATGTTATTTTGCCTTGATTGTCTTTCAAGCTATTCCTGTTTCCTGTCATTGTTAACATAGATTCACAGACATTGCTGATGTCGTTTCTCATGGATTTGTCATATGTTGCTGCAGTCCCTTTTCAACCCTTTTCATGTGCAGACTGTTTTTCAGGTCCAGGACCTCTCTGGTCAGATTGTCCATTCTTTTGTTTGTTGACTCAACCAGTATTTGGACAAAGCTTTTGAAGCTATTCTCCTGCAGATGTAACAGTTTCTTGTAGGATTTTTAGTTGTTGTTTGAAAGTCCTTTCACCTGTCCTTTTCTTTGTTTGGCATGGTTACCACAAAGTTCCATCCCAGTCAGGTTGCTACACACACACTCAGAGCCCATGGCCCGGTTTCCCAAAAGCATCTTAAGGCTACGTTCAGTGTTAGAACCTTTGTAGGAGCATCGTTAGTTCTCCGAGTTGTTTCCCAAAACCATTGTTATTAAAGTTGCTCTTGAAAACGCTTGTTATTTAACGACTGCCTCAGACCACTCGTAGAACAGCTAAGTACGTTGTTAGTTGCTTTTTTGTGTGCCCTTCCACGTCACTTTATACACAGAAGAT
This sequence comes from Oncorhynchus nerka, assembly GCF_034236695.1. NCBI lineage: Eukaryota > Metazoa > Chordata > Actinopteri > Salmoniformes > Salmonidae > Oncorhynchus > Oncorhynchus nerka. The sequence continues at coordinate 5,407,310 of NC_088396.1, read as the reverse complement.
CTCTGCTAAACACAAAATCACGATGTTTATCTGTCTGTGACCGCTGATAACTTCAGAACGAATGTGACTGACTACAAATACAAAGCTGCCCATTTCTTTGTGTAACAAGCGAAGGATATAATAAAGAAGCTTCAAGTGATAACCGAGATGACTGCAAAAGATGAATACGGTATAGGCTACATGGATCTATATATTTAAATCATAGTGAAATCAATTTTGTGTTAATTCAATTTAGTTGTATTTAGCTATTTGTACACTACCTCAATATATTTCATGATGTGTAACATGTGCGCAATGATGTGCCAAATATTGATTTAGTTCATTATTATAGGGTAAGCAATAGAATAAGCCGCCACAATATTTGTAGCCATAGGTGATTTATTGCTCTGGGAGTTGATCCGTTGTCAGTATCATGGAACAATTCTAATGTTAAGGTAAGATTGGAAAGGGAAGACGCTAATCTGAGAGCAGTATTGACACAATGATGACCACTTAGCGAAAGTTCTCTCTGACAGGTGTTTTTGGGAATGCATGTTACATCTTCTGCCACTGTAGGAAAGATGCATTATTAACACACTCATAAACCTAAGTTCCATCGCTATCGGGAAACCGGGCCCAGTTGACTGTCAATAACAGTGTGTTACAGTCGGATTCTTCCAGCGTACACTATCTATTTTCTCTCCTAAGTGGCTAAATATCTATGCTTTGTCACTATTTACACACTTTGTTTTCCGTCTCTGCTTAAGAAAGCATTTTACCATGGCAAGGTGCCTGGGAATATAGTTGAATCCAAATGGTGTAGTTATTGCCTCCGTAAGGCCATTAAACTCTGCTGTTTTCAACCAAGATCTCAGTGATCACTGCCTCATTGCCTGCATCCGTAATGGGTCAGCGGTCAAACGACCTCCACTCATCACTGTCAAACGCTCCCTGAAACACTTCAGCGAGCAGGCCTTTCTAATCGACCTGGCCGGGGTATCCTGGAAGGATATTGATCTCATCCCGTCAGTAGAGGATGCCTGGTTATTTTTTTTAAATGCCTTCCTCACCATCTTAAATAAGCTTTCCCCAACCAGAAGCAGATATAGCCCTGGTTCTCTCCAGACCTGACTGCCCTTAACCATCACAAAAACATCCTATGGCGTTCTGCATTTGCATCGAACTGCCCCCGTGATATGCAACTTTTTAGGGAAGCTAGAAACCAATATACACAGGCAGTTAGAAAAGCCAAGGCTAGCTTTTTCAAGCAGAAATTTGCTTCCTGCAACACAAACTCAAAAAAGTTCTGGGACACTGTAAAGTCCATGGAGAATAAGAACACCTCCTCCCAGCTGCCCACTGCACTGAAGATAGGAAACACTGTCACCACCGATAAATCCAATATAATTGAGAATTTCCACAAGCATTTTTCTACGGCTGGCCATGCTTTCCAACTGGCTACCCCTACCCTGGTCAACAGCACTGCATCCCCCACAGCAACTCGCCCAAGCCTTCCCCATGTCTCCTTGGCCCAAATCCAGTCAGCTGATGTTCTGTAAGAACTTCAAAATCTGGACACTTACAAATCAGCCGAGCTAGACAATCTGGACCCTTTCTTTCTTAAATTATCTGCCAAAATTGTTGCCACCCCTATTACTAGCCTGTTCAACCTCTCTTTCGTGTCGTCTGAGATTCCAAAAGATTGGAAAGCAGCTGCGGTCATCCCCCTCTTCAAAGGGGGAGACACTCTTGACCCAAACTGCTACAGACCTATATCTATCCTACGCTGCCTTTCTAAGGTCTTTGAAAGCCAAGTCAAAAAACAGATAACCGACCATTTTGAATCCCACCATACCTTCTCCGCTATGCAATCTGGTTTCAGAGCTGGTCATGGGTGCACCTCAGCCACGCTCAAGGTCCTAAACGATATCTTAACCACCATCGATAAGAAACAATACTGTGCAGCCGTATTCATTGACCTGGCCAAGGCTTTCGACTCTGTCAATCACCACATCCTCATCGGCAGACTCGATAGCCTTGGTTTCTCAAATGATTGCCTCGCCTGGTTCACCAACTACTTCTCTGATAGAGTTCAGTGTGTCAAATCGGAGGGCCTGTTGTCTGGGCCTCTGGCAGTCTCTATGGGGGTGCCACAGGGTTCAATTCTTGGACCGACTCTCTTCTCTGTATACATCAATGATGTCGCTCTTGCTGCTGGTGAGTCTCTGATCCACCTCTACGCTTCCCTGAAAATATTCAATTCGATTTCCAGCTGTCCCATAGTAATGAACGTGTCGGGAGTTGGGATGAGATGGACGGACATGCAGGCAGCGTTTCTCAGCCAGTTGAAATCATGAATCAGCTTGCATCATTTTTATGGATATGTACAAAGAAATGTCAATTGAAAAAAAGGTCAAACGAAACAAAGTGCAGCTAAATTTGCAGTCTTTCCAGCTTCAATTTGAAGTGATTGTGTTAGCTGTGATGTTGGCTAGCTCCTCTGAACAACAGTGTCCTGACGATTGAGCACATTTCCTATGCTAGGCGAAATTGCCTCCTTAGCTCATTGCTATGGATGTATCCAAATAAATGTCACTAGAAAACAGCTTGAACAAATGCAAATGCACCTACTTTGCTGTTATTCTACCCTCTGTACGTGACTGTAAGTTAGCCGTAGTTGACTAGCTAGCAAGCAAGGGATAAGAATGTTGCCAGCCAACATGGCAATGGAACGTTCAGAACAATCGACTGTGTCCTGTCTGTCTCTGGCAACTGAACCGATAGAACGAACGACCATCTGGCTTGGATATCAACCCTAGATTTGTGTTGGGACTATATTCTTATGGAAGGATGAAATAAGATTGAATAAATTCATCCAAATAATTTGTATTAAAATATGTCAATCATTATTTGAATATGTTGGTAACCTATTGTATAAAAGTGATAATGCCCTCAAAGCCGGTGTTTGTAGGATACATTGGCACGGTTGCCAGCCCTCGTGTTTGTCTCAGGCCTATCACCAGCCCTGTCAATATGTCCTCCAAACTCTGGCTTCGAGGGCATTATCACTTATGTAGCATGTGCATTCTCTTCATTTTGAATGGGGAAATCAAAACTATAAGATAGGTGTTTTTGATGTAATTAAAACTTTTCTCAAATATTCAAATGGAAGTAAGTCGTCATAATTAACTTTTGTCTGTGATTCGAGTATCATTGTTGAAAACCTTTTAAAAAAGTGCTTATTATTATCATTAATTTTCCATCCCCTTTTTTTTTTTTTTTTTTATTTTACTCCTTTTTCTTCCCAATTGGAAGTTACTGTCTTGTCCCATCGCTGCAACTCCCAGAGGGACTCGGGAGAGGCGAAAATAGAGAGCCATGCATCCTCCAAAACACAATTCTTCCACCCGCACTACTTCTTGATACACTTCTTGCTTAACCCGGAAGCCAGCCGCACCAATGTGTCGGAGGAAAACACCGTACAACTGGCGACTGAAGTCAGGGTGCATTCGCCCAGCATGCCACAAGGTGTCACTGGAGCGCGATGGGACAAGTACATCCCGGCCGGCCAAGCCCTCCCTAACCAGGATGACGCTGGGACAATTGTACACCGCCTAATGGGTCTCCCGGTCACGGTGGGCTGCGACACAGCCTGTGATCGAACCCAGGTCTGTAATGATGCCTCTAGCACTGCGATGCAATGCCTTAGACCACTGCGCCATTCGGGAGAAAACTATCGTGTGGTGACTATTTAGATCACGGAGTTCTCAACAGAGAAAAGAGGTCAATCTAAACCTAATATATTAATTCTCCATGTGTCTCCCTCCTACCAGGGATGCCAGGGAGGATGCCGACCAAGGATGCCAGGGAGCTGCTACATGTCCGTCATAAGGTGGTGGTAATGACCAAAGCCTTCAGTCTACAAGCCATAGACCTGGTCTCGATAGACTACAAGGACGGAGGTCTACAACAGCTGGCCATGGAGGGAGCTCTCATGGGCTTCACAGGTTAATTATTGAAATAATAATGTATTACATCGTGTATATTATGATCCATTACAATCTTGCACACAGTAATTTTGTTTTGCAAAAATTGTTCTGGTCTGTTGGAGTGATATATTTAATGAGAAATAACAGTTGATGGAATAGAGGAAAATTCAGTTGTACTGGATTAGTAGGATCATTTCACACTGAAAGGGAGGCAAGGTAAAATTGCTTGGCATTTGTTTTTATTTGCTAAGTCAGTTGTCCATGAGTGGACTCCCCATGTTGCTCTGAGACACACACAGACTCCCCAGGTTGCTGCTCAGTAATGTGCCAGGCCGGGCTGATTGTAATTACTTTTCTCAAACATACACACCCACTGTCGTATCAGGACCTACTAGTCCATTCTATCCCAGGCCCAGGGAAGTTGTTCTTGAAATTGTCCATTTTGTGCCTGTGTATTGTTTTTGAGTCCTACTGTCGTTACTGTAAAATGGCTGCCCTTTCTGTGCTTTGACAAAACTGTTTCGGTGGCAAAGCATTATTTCATCGGTGAAATTTTCTTTTAACTGTAAAAATCAGCAGCAGAAGAAAAGAGAGAAAACATTTATCCGAATCTCAGTGGAAATTCTATGCTTTTTTCAAATAGTATTTCACTCACGTCCCAGGGACCCTGCCCATGATTCGCCTGAGAGCACTTTGCTAAATAGCAATCCTCCAATGGGAGACCAGCACCACATGGCAGTCTGGGATTTGTTGAAGGGCAGGAGTGATGCGTTTTGGGAGAGCCAATGGGGAATGAGTGAGGGGACCTGAGTCACCCTGTCTGTGGCTTTGCTCTATCACTCTCCCGTCATTAGACACACACACACACACACACATGCACACACACTCCTGTCCCTCGTCTTTAACTGTGGAAGTGCCAGAATGGGTGGTAAAGAGGGGAAACACTCACGCACATAGACACGCACAAATTGTTAACCCCACCAACAGCAGAACAGGTGGCAGAAGAGGGAAGGATGCATATTCTTTTGTGAGAGAACTGCCCCCCCCTGCGGGTCTGTCCCTGGATGAGAAGAAACACGCACACACAATTCAGACATGGGAGCAAGGACTCCTCCTTAGGCTGTTTACCCAACATGGACAGCCCTAAGTGCCGAAAACGCCCCCATTCACATCGACGGGGCTGTAGTGGAGCGGGTTGAGAGCTTCATGTTCCTATCATGGTCTAAACACACCAACACAGTCGTGAAGAGTGCATGACAACGCCTCTTCCCCCTCAGGAGGCTAAAAAGATTTGTCATGGTCCCTCAATCTTCAAAAAGTTCTACAGCTGCAGCAATGAGAGCAACTTGACTGCTTCACTGCTTGGTATAGTAAGTGCTCCGCATCCAACCGCAAGGTGCTACAGAGGGTACATCACTGGGGACGATCTCCCCGCCAACTCCCCCCTGAACATCCAGGAACTCTATACCAGGCGGTGTCAGAGGAAGACCCAACATTTTTTCACTCCAGCCACCCAAGTCATAGACTGTTCTCTCTGCTACAGCACGGCAAAGGGTACTGGAGCGCCAAGTCTGTGAACAAAAGGCTCCTGAACAGCTTCTACCCCCAAACCATAAGACTACTGAACAGTTCATCTACCCGGACTATTTACGTTTACCCCTTTCATTATACATTCATTTATCTACATGTTTTTGGCACTGACTCTCTTGTACTGGTTCTATCTATGCACTCACACATCCTACACTGACATACACAGCATGAGCTCACATGCAGAAAACACACATACACATGCATATTGACGCCACACAAACACACACTCACACAGACACACTTTCACACTCTTCACACGGGCTGCTGCTATTCTTAACTACCTCGTACCCCTGCACATTGACTCGGCACTGGTACTCCTGTTATTGTTTTTATAGTGTTACTATCTCCTTTTTTATTTAGCTAATATTTTTCTTCTCTCCTCTTCTCTCCTCTCCTCTCCTCTCCTCTCCTCTCCTCTTCTATCCTGTGCTACCTTGAAGGATTTGTGGTGGGAGACAGAGCTAAGACCTATTGTGATGAGATCCTGCAGGCTACTGCCAGGGCCTGTTGCTCTCCTAAGACGTTTCATAACCTTAATGTATCACTAAGTTTTATCCGTAAATGTACATTAGACTATGCCAGCTCAGTGTCGTGTGTTCATTCCGAGACGTAACTCTGAGTACTCATAGGGAAAATGGGAAAATGAGGATTGTGTCAGAATGGGTTTAACTCCTTGTTAGTTGTAAAATACAGACAGACGGGCGAAAAGGTGGTGTTTCTCGATCTTCTAGCATTGTCTTATTTGAAATGTTGGGGATTACTTGGACTCGGAGAGAACTGGTTGGTTAGGAGAATAATGCTCTTTTTAGGGTTTGGGAAAACAGAGATTTTTTTTTTTTACCTTTATTTAACCAGGAAGCACTCATTGAGATTAAAATCTCTTTTTCAAGAGCTCCCTGGCCAAAATAGGCAGAACTAAGTCATTACAAAAAAAATACAGACAGACAACATGAAAAACTACAAGTAATCTAGTAAAAAACATTTATACAAGAGTATAAAACAGCAAATTAAAAACATTGACAGGTCAGGGAATCAGCCTCAAAATCCTTCATCAGTGATTTAAAAACACCAATCGGAACAAGATCTTCAAGTTTCAAAGTATTTTGTAAGGTGTTCCAAGACGATGGCGCAGAGTACATAAAAGACCTTTTACCAAATTCAGTTCGGACATTTGGAACAGTTAGCAGGATAAAGTCCAGCGAACGAAGAGAGTACCCGCCACATTTCTGAACAATAAAAATGCATGAATAAAAAGGTAGTGAACCCAAAATGGCTTTGTAAATAAAAGTATACCAGTGACTGAGCCTACGAGTGACTAGTGATATGGAATTGATCTGATTTGAATCATTATCTTTTTAATGCAGTGAGAATGCTTTTAAATTACAATTTGACAGCTGAATTATTACAATATTACTACGTAATAGCATGGTTTTTATTATGTGTTTCTAAATTGCTGTGGAGTGAATTATGTGTGTGTGTGTGTGTGTGTGTGTGTGTGTGTGTGTGTGTGTGCACTCTTCCTGCCTGCCTTCTTCGAGCTCTCGCAGGCCTGTTTAGCAGCAGTCGGGGTCTGTTCCAGACGTGTTTAGGCTCAGCTTTAAGTGTAACTAAGCGTGGAGCAAAGTTTCTCCTCCACAGCCGATGTACAACCAAGAAATGGAGCTGCTCAGGGACAAAATGGAGGGGACACCACATGATACCTGTGATGCATCACTTCCTCTCACCCTGCAGTGTCCCTTCGATACACTCCTCAGGCTGAGAGACCCTGACGGAACACGCACACACAGACTGGCCATACACACAAACCGACTGAACACACATATCTACTGAACACAATTTGTGCGTGTCTAAACACACATATCTACTAAAATGACTACACACACCGACTAAAAACACACACAACGGTCGAACACACACACACCGGCTGAACGTGGGGCTAACGGACACACATGCACACCGACTGGGCACTGACCCCTCGGTCGCCAGAGAAAGAGCGGCTCATGGATGGCTACCTTTCAATACAACAATATAAAAGTCTCTACAAAAATATTTGTGACATTTTATTTTACAGTTCACTATATATCTGGTGTTTCCTGATTTAAACAACATGGCAAAATGATTATGATTCATTTATTAAGAAGTATTTTCAAAAGCACCAACATGTACCATGTTGTATGAAGTACTGAAGTTAGCAAGTGTGTTGCATTTCTCAGTAAGGCACAGAAGGATTTCAACCAACTGAGAGAGCTTGAAATAGACTATAACCGTAACCCAGAAGTGTAAGTTATTTTCAATACTGAAGGCACTTCTTTATGCATGCACAATATGAATCATTTAGGCTATATTACTATTTTCCCCATGCAAATAAGTAGCTCATTCTTAAGTGATTCGCTTGGAGATATTATTGAAATGTCTGTATGTACATGTACAGTGCCTTCAGAAAGTATTCCCATCCCTTGACTTTTTGTTATGTTACAGCCTGAATTTAAAACAGATTAAACGAATCAGTAATTATTCAACGCCTTTGATATGACGAGCCAAAAATAAGTTCAGGAGGAAAAATGTGCTTAACAAGTCACATAATAAGTTGCATGGGCTCACTCTTTGTGCAATAATCGTGTTTAACATGATTTTTGAATGACTACCTCGTCTCTGTACCCCACACCCCATCTGTAAGGTCCCTCAGTCGAGCAGTGAATTTCAAACAGATTCAACCACAAAGATCAAGTAGTTTGTCCAATGCCTCACAAAGACGAGCACCTATTGGTAAATTGATTTTTTTTAAAGCAGACATTGAATATCCCTTTGTGCATGGTGAAGTTATTAATTACACTTTAGATGGTGTACCTAGTCACTACAAATATTCAGTTGCTGGAGAGGAAGGAAACCGCTCAGGGATTTCACCATGAGGCCAATGGGGGCTTTAAAACAGTTAAATGGCTGTGATAGGAGAAAACTGAGTATGGATCAACAACATTGTAGTTACTCCACAATACTAACCTAATTGAGTGAAAAGTAGGATGCCTGTACAGAATAAAGCATATTATAAAACATGTTTGCAATAAGGCACTAAAGTAAAACTGTAAAAAATGTGGCAAAGAAAATAACTTTCTGTCCTTAATACAAAGAGTTATGTTTGTGGCAAATCCAACACAACACATCACTCTTCATAGTTTCAAGCATGGTAGTGGCTGCATCATGTTATGTCATCGGCAAGGACTAGGGAGTGTTTTAGGATGAGAGAATAAATAGAGCTAAGCACAGGCAACATCCTAGAGCAAAACCTGCTTCAGTCTGCTTTCCAAAAGACGCTGGGAGACCAATTCAAATTTGAGAAGGACAATAACCTATAAACACAAGGCCAAAAATACACTAGAGTCGCTTACCAAGACACAATTGAATGTTCCTGAGTGGCCTAGTAACAATTTTGATTTAAATTGGCTTGAAAATCTATGGTAAGACTTGATAATGGCTGTCAAGCAATGATCAACATCCAACTTGAGAGAACGTGAACAATTTGAAGGAACACAACAGAATGTTGAATAAGTCAAGGGGTATGAATACTTCCTGAAGTTGCTGAAGTGCAATCTGAAAGCATTCAGATCTCTTCCCCTATTCCATATTTTATTATGTTACAGCCTAATTCTAAAATGAATTACATTTTTTAAATCCTCATCAATCTACACACGATACCCTCTAATGACACAGTGAAAACAGGTTTTTAGACATTTTTTCAAATGTATTACAACTAAAAATCAGAAATACCTTATTTACATAAGTATTAGGACCCTTTGCTATGAGACTTGAAATTGAGCTCAGGTGCATCCTGTTTCAATTGATCTTCCTTGAGATGTTTCCACAACTTGATTGGAGTCCACCTGTGGTCAATTCAATTGATTGGACATGATTTGTAAGGGAACACACCTGTCTATATAAGGTCCCACAGATGACAGATCATGTCAGAGCAAAAACCAAGCCATGAGGTCGAAGGTATTGCTCCGAGACAGGATTGTGTCGAGGCACAGATCTTGGGAAGGGTACCAAAACATTTCTGCAACATTGCAGATCCCCAAGAACACAGTGGCCTCCATCATTCTTAAATGGAAGAAGTTTGGAACCACCAAGACTCTTCTAAAAGCTGGCATCTCTGAATGTCCTTGAGTTGGCCAGCCAGAGCCCGGACTTGAACCCGATCGAACATCTCTGGAGAGACCTGAAAATAGCTGTGCAGCGACGCTCCACATCCAACCTAACAAAGCTTGAGAGGATCTGCAGAGAAGAATCGGAGAAACTCCCCAAATACAGGCGTGCCAAACTTGTAGCGTCATACCCAAGAAGAGTCAAGGCTATATCGCTACCAAATGTGCTTCAACAAAGTACTGAGTAAAGGGTCTGAATACTTATGTAGATGTAATATTTCCATTTTTATTTGTAATACATTGGCAAAAATTTCTAAACGTCTGTTTTCACTTAGTAATTTATGGGTTACTATGTGTAGATTGATGAGGGGGGAAAACGATTTCATCCCTTCTAGAATACGGCTGTAATGTAACAAAATGTGGAAAAGGTCAAAGGACCTGAATACTTTCCGAATGCACTGAATGTATTCTCATTTTCCCTTTACAGCTAAGCAGGTGTTCCATCCCAAACAGGTCCAGGCCGTGCAGGAAGAGTTCTCCTCCAGTCAGGAGAGGGTCTATTTCTTCATTTGACGAGCACCAGAAGCAGGGAAAGATACATTTTTTGTGTTTATTAATTTTGTGTTTATGTCATTCCATAAGACAATATAGAAAAATTCACCGGATGACATCTGTGCATAAGTGCATTAAAATACACATTACAAGATGCTTCACACTATGCCATTACAGTATGTGTAAACAAATAAAAAGAATCAAACACATATCATATCATTTTTGTTAGACAGTGATATACCAGGGGTCAGCAATATCTGCTCTATGACATTTCTACTTACTGTCTCTCTCTTTGTACACACACAAACACACACACACCACACGCATGCGCAAACACACACACACACTTAATTGTTAATGTCCTTTTCGTTATATACCCCAGTGTGGCACTGCAGAGTCAGTACAGTATATGGGGGGTTGGGGTTTGGAATGGGGTGGAGGGGAGGGGAGGGGTATATTAAGTGTAGAATATTATTGTTGCTAATTTAGTGCATGGTTGGTTCCTATGTGTAGGACTCTGTGGGCTGTCTGTCTGTTGAGGGAGAGGCTAGCTAGAGTGGGTAATACACAATCTGCCCCATACCTCTCTCTGCCAGGCTGCCCCTGCCCTGCCCTGCCTACACTAAGCATCGCCCGAGGGACCCATCCTACCCAGCCCTGCCATGTGGGGTGTGTGTGTGTGTGAGTGTGTGCCTTCTAAGGGGTTTGAGCAGAGAGCAGTTATTCCCTTTTTGTGCCCCAGCAGCGTTTGTTTCTTCCTGTTCACCCCCAGTCGTTATTGACTGAATGCCAAGCAAATGTTTTCTTCTTTATACTGTCTAGTTTTCGAAAAATGTTTATCCTCGTTTGTCAAACTCAGCTCAGGATATTTTAGGTTGCTTGTGAAATAACTGGCTGATGAGCTGATCAGAAATGTCACTACTGTTAAATAAAGATGTTGAAATATCATAGTACCGTGAAGGATCAGAATAGTGTTTTACAGCAAAACAGACCATATCTAGCTATGAGTTATTATATGCAGTTACAATGAAGGCATTTCTGAGGACACTTTACTGCATTTTCAAAGCAAGAGGAAAACAACAGTCAGGAATATGAAATGCACGTCACAGAATAATATGGTCTGCCACAGTCAACTCTTTATTGATTTATATTTGGTCTCTGTAACAAGTTATTTTCTACAACTAATGTGGTAATTCTAGTGGCTTTTTTTTCTCATATGCCTGACATTAGGGCTTGGTCCAAATATTACACAAATGCTTTCAGTACATTTAAAAAACAAAAAATGTTCATCAATTTTTGACATGCCTCTCATCCTTGTAAATATCATGTGGAAAATGAATAGTTTGCTGTTTGTCTTCAAGTGTTCAAAACTCTAGAACATTCTATAACTCTGAATTCCACTCTTCTTCAATAGTCATTGTAAGTACAACTTTTTGCTATGTGTTAGACCTACATTTCTTAGAAAATAAACAAAAATAAAAGATATAAAGTGGCTTCGGAAAGTATTCAGACCCCTTGACTTTTTCCACATTTTGTTAGGTTACCACCTTACTCTAAAATGGATTTTTAAAAATTAAATCTCAGCATTTTACACACAATACCCCATAATGAGAAATCAAAAACAGGTTTTTAGACATATTTGAAAATGTATTTGAATAAATAAACAAAAATACCTTATTTACATAAGTATTCAGACCCTTTGCTATAAGACTCAGAATTGAGCTCAGGTGCATCCTGTTTTCATTGATCATCCTTGAGATGTTTCAACAACTTGATGTGGAGTCCACCTGTGGTAAATTCAATTGATTGGACATGATTTGGAAAGGCACACAACTGTCAATATAAGGTCCCACAGTTGATAGTGCATGTCAGAGCAAAAACAAAGCCATATGAGGTCGAAGGAATTGTCCTTAGAGCCTTGAGACAGGATTGTGTCAAGGCACAAACCTGGGGAAGGGTACCAAAAAATATCTCCGGTATTGTAGGTCAACAAGAACGTAGTGGCCTCAATTATTCGTAAATGGAAGAAGTTTGACAGAGCGGTAGAGTGGAGATGGAAGAACCTTCCAGAAGGACAACCATCTCTGCAGCACTCCACCAATCAGGCCTTTATGGTAGAGTGGAAAGACGGAAGCCACTCCTTAGTAAAAGGCACATGACAGCCCGCTTGGAGATTGCCAAAAGGCAACTAAAGACTCTCAGACCATGAGAAACAAGATTATCTGGTCTAATGAAACCAAGATTCAACTCTTTGGACTGAATGCCAAGGGTCATGTATGGAGGAAACCTGGCACCATCCCTACAGTGAATCATTTTGGTGGGAGCATCATGTTTTTTAGTGGCAGGGACTGGGAGACTAGTCAGGATTGTGGCAAAGATGAATGGAGCAAAGTACAGAGAGATCCTTGATGAAAACCTGCTCCATGGCACTCAGGACCTCCGACTGGGACGAAGGTTTGTCTTCCAACAGGACAACGACCCTACACACACAGCCAAGCCAATTGATGTCTTGAGATGTTGCTTCAATATAGCCACATAATTTTCCTACCTCATGATGCCATCTATTTTGTGAAGTGCACCAGTCCCTCCTGCAGCAAAGCACCCCCACAACATGATGCTGCTACCCCCGTGCTTCACTGTTGGGATGGTGTTCTTTGACTTGCAAACCTCCCCCTTTTTCCTCCAAACATAACTATGGTCATTATGGCCAAGCAGTTATATTTTTATTTAATCAGACGAGAGGACATTTCTCCAAAAAGTACGATCTTTGTCATCATCTGCAGTTGCAAACTGAAGTCTGGCTTTTTTATGGCGGTTTTGGAGCAGTGGCTTCTTCCTTGCTGAGTGGCCTTTCAGGTTATGTCGATATAGAACTCGTTTTAATATGGATATAGAAACGTTTGTACCTGTTTCCTCCAGCATCTTCACAAGGTCCTTTGCTGTTGTTCTGGGATTGATTTGCACTTTTCGCACCAAAGTACCTTCATCTCTAGGAGACAACACGTCTCCTTCCTGATTGGTATGATGGCTGCATGGTCCCATGGTGATTATACTTGCATGCCAGTTTTTGTACAGATGAACGTGGTACTTTCAGGCATTTTGAAATTGCTCCCAAGGATGAACCAGACTTGTAGAGGTCTACAATTCTTTTTCTGAGGTCTGGCTAATTTCTTTTGATTTTCCCATGATGTCAAGCAAAGAGGCACTGAGTTTGAAGGTAGGTCTTGAAATACATCCACAGGTACACCTCCAATTGACTCAAATTATGTCAATTAGCCTATCAGAAGCTTCTAAAGTCATGACATAATTTTCTGGAGTTTCCAACCTGTTCAAAGGCACAGTCAACTTAGTGTATGTAAACTTCTGACCCACTGGAATTGTGATACATTGAATTATAAGTGAAATAATCTGTCTGTAAACAATTGTTGAGAAAATTACTTGTGTCACGCACAAAGTCGTCCTAACCGACTTGACAAAACTATAGTTTGTTAACAAGAAATTTGTGGAGTGGTTAAAAAACAAGTTTTAATGACACCACCCAAAGTGTATGCACATTTCCGACTTCAACTGTATATACCTGTCAAAAGTTTGGACATGCCTACTCATTCAAGGGTTTTTCTTTATGTTTACTATTTTCTACATTGTAGAAGGATAGTGCAGACATCAAAACTACATATGGAATAATTTAATAATGAAAAAAAGTGTTAAACAAATCAAAGTATATTTATATTTAAGATTCTACAAATAGCCACCCTTTGCCTTGATTACAGCTTTGTACACGCTTGGCATTCTCTCAACCAGCTTCATGAGTTAGTCACCTGGAATGCATTCCAAAAAACAGGTTCACCTTGTTACAAATTAATTTGTGGAATTTATTTCCTTCTTATTAATGTGTTTGAGCCAATCAGTTGTGTTGTGACAAGGTAGGGGTGGTATATAGAAGATAACCCTATTTGGTAAAAGACCAAGTCCATATTATGTCATGAACAGCTCAAATAAGCAAGGAGAAATGACAGTCCATCGTTACTTGAAGACATGAAGGTCAGTCAAAAACCATCAAGCGCTATGATGTAACTAGCTCTCATGAGGACTGCCACTGGAAAGGAAGACCCAGAGTTATTTCTGCTGCAGAGGATAAATGCATTAGAGTTTACCAGCCTCAGAAATTGCAGCCCAAATAAATGCTTCACAGTGTTACAGTAACAGTAACAGACACATCTCAACATCAACTGTTCAGAGAAAACTGCGTGAATCAGGCCTTCATGGTTGAATGGCTGCCAAGAAACCACTACTAAAGGACACCAATAATAAGACGAGACTTGCTTGGGCCAAGAAACATTAGACCGGTGGAAATCTGTCCTTTGGTCTGATGAGTCCAAATTTGAGATTTTGTTCCAACCGCCGTGTCTTTGTGAGACACAGAGTAGGTGAACAGATGATCTCCGCATGTGTGGTTCCCTTCGTGAAGCATGGAGGAGGAGGTGTGATGCTGTGGGGTTCTTTGCTGGTGACACTGTATGTGATTTATTTAGAATTCAAGGCATACTTAACCAGCATGGGTATCACTGCATTTTGCAGTAATATGCCATCCCATCTGATTTGTGCATAGTTGGGCTAACATTTGTTTTTCAACAGGACCATGACCCAACACACCTCCAGGCTGTGTAAGGGCTATTTGACCAAGAAGAAGAGTGATGGAGTGCTGCATCAGATGTCCTGGCCTCCACAATCACCCGGCCTCAACCCAATTGAGATGCTTTGGGATGAGTTGGACCGCAGAGTGAAGGAAAATCAGCCAACAAGTGCTCAGCATATGTGGGAACTTCTTCAAGACTGTGGAAAAGCATTCCAGGTGAAGCTGGTTGAGAGAATGCCAAGAGTCTGCAAAGCTGTCATCAAGGCAAAGCGTGGCTACTTTGAAGAATCTGAAATATAAAAAAGATTTTGATTTGTTTAACAGTTTTTTGGTTACGACGTTATTCCATATGTGTTATTACATCGTTTGATGTCTTAACTAATATTCTACCATGTAGAAAATAGTAAAAATTAAGATAAGGTGTGTCCAAACTTTTGACTGGTACTGTATGTATTGTAAATATACCCAAATGCAGGGATGAACTAACCATATGGTAGTTCCTACGAATGCCAGATGGGCTGCTCCTTTTTTAGCCAAGTGTACCTGTCTAAATGGTTTTGTTTAGTTTTGTTTCATGCAGAATGACCATTAGTTGGCTATAATAATGGGGCTTCAAGGGAAACAACGGGCCTATTGTGGTTGCCCCAAAATGGGCAGTGTACCCAGGCTAATTTCTGGCCCTAGTCTTTCCCAAATGTCCAGCGTTAGGATTCTCTGTACTCTACTCTGTGTTTTCAGGGCACCAATGGAAAATTAAGATATGAGTGTGTAACTCAAAGACATTTGTATAGATCATGCATTAATCTCAATAGGAGATTATGTGAACACTTTTCATAGAAGAAGTATAATTGAATAAAGAAAACACCCTTTTGGTAAAGGTACCTATGACTTTGAACTGAAAGTAGCACCGTGTTCTCTCTTCGTGGTGAACTTATACCTCCCAAATGTTCATCGAATTTGGAACAACATCTGCAAGACCTCAAGCTGTTTGTCCCTCGGTGCTGGTCGTTACTAGTTACCACAGCCGCAAAGTTAAAACTATGGCAGAACCCCACCTATTTCTGCTATTTATATTCTTAAAATCTGATTTTAAACATAACCATAACCTCAACCCTGATCTCAACAACACTGCTAACTTTATGCCTAACCCCAACCTTAATCTAATAATTTTTAAGATGTAAATTATTTTGACTTTTGTCGCTGTGGTAACTAGTGACAACCCACTGAGCTGGCCTGTGCTGACCCATTGTGTCTTTCTTAATTCCTTGACTTCTCTACTTCGTTTCACCAATCTAAACGAAATGACCAGGTGAAAGCCAGCCTAGTGATGAGCTTCCACCATATTGTTTTCACCTGTATAGTCTTTTATAATCAGTGCAGATGAAGGTGAGGAGGAAAGCTGCATTCTCTGATTGTGTCCCAAATAATCTTTCCTTCTCTCCTTGGTTTTAAGCAGGGAGTTTCCATACACCAGTGATTCCCTTTCAAATCCATGAAGGGAAAAGTGAACAAATTCACACTTCTTGAGAGTGGAAATATTATTGTGACTCTGGCTTCTCCAGTACTCTCCACTGACCTCTTCTCTTGTCTCCAGGGTGCCTTCGCCACCGGGGCAGTATGATCGACATGCCCTCAGTGAAGCAGGCTCAGAGCATCGCAATGCTGGCTGCAGCTGTCACAGAGAAGTGAGACGCTCAGGAAGAAGAGTTGGGAGGAGGAAACGATAGAAAAGTGACATGAGAGGAGAGAGAAACAAGAAAAGAGGCAGTGAAAAGTGTCACTTTTCTGTATACCCTGGAATAAGCGAGAGGAGATGGGAAAACACCGGACACGCCAAACTCTCTGACTAGCCAAATTGATCAGCTTTATCATTTCATGAACTTCCCACATTATGTCTGGTGTATAAAGTCACTTGAAGTCTAGGTTTTATTGATGTTGATTTGTTTGTTAAATTGATTATTGTTGATAAATTAAATGCATTTGAATAGTTGAGGATATTCTTTTACCCTTTTCATAATACTGACCGTGCCAAGCTGAGCTTGTACTTCACTGCGCATGCACCATAGTTGCTGGAACCAGGCTGCAAAGAACCATTTGAGAACAAATATTCAAGCGCGAGCACAGTACGGTTTGGGTTGGCACAATGATGTGAAAATGCCATTTAAGAACTGCAGTTGTTTCCATGGTAATAGAGCATCCAGAGTTACGCTAAGGGTGCAGGCACTTTTTTGTCAGTGGGTGTGCGTGTTTGGGCATGGGCATATCTGTGTGCTTGCGTGCATGCCTGTGTGTGTTTTGTGTGTGTGTGCCTATGGCCCCTGCCTCTTCTGGGTCATGAAGGACGCTCACCCACGTCCAGGGTCCAGGCAGCTAGAGGAAAGGCTAAGCATACACAACGAGATGCTGATGTTCCTCCATGCAGGCTGAGCACTGTGTGCACACACACGTGCACACAATGTCTCTCTCTCTCTCTCTCTCTCTCTCTCTCTCTCTCTCTCTCTCTCTCTCACAAACACACACACACATACACTATTTCTCTCTCACGCACACACACACACACACACACACACACACACTAACAGACACACACACACGCGCACACAATGTCTCTCTCTCTCTCTCAAACACACACATAAACTATTTCTCTCTCTCACACACACGCACACACACACTAACAGACACACACACACATACGCACACAGCCCCAGGCTTCAGCGCTCAGACCCCAAGCTCTGCCAGATCAAAGCTCTCTTTGCTAAAGAGCCTCAATTCATTTAGTTAAAGCAACAATCTGAGATTTTGTTTCAGTCCTGTCAGTAAAGCAGGGGTCTTTGTGTGTGGACTGAGAGCCAGTGTTCTCCTTGAAGGGCCATATGAATACAATTGAACTGGGCATCAGGCCCTCGCTGACCTCCGCACCAGAGAGGCATACAAACACAGATGCAAATACGTACTAACATACACAAAACGGATATAAACCATTTCCAATATTTCTCTGTTTTTGCTTCTCTCCTTCCAGGGTACTTTTCTAACGGCTGCTCTCTCCATCTACAAGTGTCCTTCAACAAAAAACTAACAATCACAAACCAGAAGGAACAGTCAACTTGTCCAAAAACAAATAACGCTTCAATGGTACTCTATCATGTGTTAGTGAAGTGGTGTGAGTTTAAAGTCAGAAACGGTTAATACTGATGTTGTTTCAGCAGGTCAGGACCAGGGCTTTGTCTCTCTGGCTTCATTCCAAATGGTACCGTGTTCCCTATGTAGTGCACTACTGTCGACCTAGGCCCATAGGGCTCAGTTCAAAAGTAGTACACTACATAGGGAATAGGGAGTCATTTGGGAGACAAGCTGACTGACTGTGTGGACTGAGGGATAATTGGGGAGGTGTTGAATTGTTAATGGTGCCATCAGTGGCCATGGTAATGAAAGGGCAGTACAGTGTGTGTGTGTGTGTGTGTGTGTGTGTGTGTGTGTGTGTGTGTGTGTGTGTGTGTGTGTGTGTGTGTGTGTGTGTGTGTGTGTGTGTGTGTGTGTGTGTGTGTGTGTGTGTGTGTGTGTGTGTTAGATCTATTGTGTCTGCAGCAGGCTCTCAGGTCTGTGCAAGGCCAAAGCCAGACAAAAAGATCGAAGCCACCACGGTGCCCAGCCAAAGACCCCAACAAAAAGCCATCTCCTTGGCATTTGGCCACCTATATCCCCGTCTCCCTCGCTCTCTCTCTCTCTCTCTCTCTCTGTGTCTCTCTCTCCCTCCTTCCCACGTATTTTAACTTTCGCTCTCATTTCGTTTTGATTTTGTCATGGTGTTCTATTTGTTTTCGCCTCAATCTCATTTTCTACCTGCTATTGAGACGCTAGGATTGGGTGACAGGAGCGTCTGGAGTTGACTTCTGTTTATCCCACAAGCGGGCTCAGGGAACTTCCTCTGAATAGTGTGCGTGTGTGTGTTTGGGAGGCTTGAAAGTGAATCTGCTAGTGTAGTTTAGGGGGACCCGAGTGAGAAGGTTTGTGTCTTAAAAGCAGACCTGCATGTGTTCAAATAGTTCAATAATTGTTATTTCTTACGAAGGAATAGTGCAAAAGTGCAGGCTGTTCAGGAGGCTTGAAATGACTGGATTTATATGTGTTTCAGAGCCTCAAATACGAAATGGAATATCACTCATTATCATGGTTCTGTGTGTTTAGAAACTTGAGTTGTTTAGAAGAGTGTTGACAATACAGTAAACATATTGGACATGTTCAAGGTATGCATTGATTATTGGGATGCCCTGAAGCAGTGGGAAAGACCAACAGTGACCTTCCGAATGGCTCTGGGTGTGCCCACATTTACACTGTATTATAAAAGTGTCAGCATCCCCAGGCATGTGCCCGCATAATTAAAACCCGATTGGAAAAAACCCATCAATTCTCTTTATACAGTAGCAGGCTGTGTGGTCTGTACCAGTGCCCCATGCTAACCTATCTGTGCCCTGTGTCTGTACCCAGGAAAGGCTCACTCTGGTGGGGCTACTCTCCACCTCTGTCACCGCTTCACCGGAAGTATCAAACAGGTACTCTCCTAGCACAACATCGTCATATCAAATCACATTGTACTCGTATGCAAAATAGGCCTACTTCTCGTGTCTACTATATATGCACCTTTGACCTTGTTGCAGACATTTGGACCCCAGTTGCAGGTCAAGGTGGAGATCCACCTGAAACGTTGCCATATTATGAGATGGACAGTTTAGTTTCTGTCTGAATACAATAACGTCGTACACTTCAAACAGAACGGATTCAAGGCTTAACTATAGTGAAATTGAGTGTGACTCGGTTTAATTCCAGGAATCAACACTACCCTTAATCAGGTCAGGAATATCAGCCTGCTGACCTGTTGTAAAGTTTAGGCAACCAAATCAATGACACCTTCAGGGTTACCTTGCTCTCTCCGTGTTATCTGGCCTATACTTCAACTGTGTCCTACTGTTAACTACCGGTTGTTATTTTGTTGTCCATTGACATTTTGTTTCTTTTTATTTCATGTATTTTTATTTTTATTTTTATAATATCTGTTTTTTCTGACCTATTCAAGAGGAAGTTAACTCAATGTGCATAGGTTCTCAGTACTCACTTTATAATATTGAGGGGTGGGAGGTACAGTATGTCTGGGAATGGGACTTGTAATTGATTTAAGTGACACATCTTTGTAGATTCCCCTGAATGCCTCTCCATCACTCCCGTGTATCAATCCAGTGTAATTCTCCAAGACATGTCTATTATGGAATTGACATAATCTTCTCAGCCAGCGCATTGACAGATTTATTTAAATACATTTTGCTAGTATTCCCAGAGAGAGTAAATTACAATTAACACGATTATAACCTCAACAAAATGGAGACAATGGAGACAGGAATTGATTAGGCTGGGAGCACTGTTTTCATAGCCCCAGTTATGTGTTGGTCGAGATTGCTTTCATAAATTATGATCGTGCGACACAGCAGAGAACATGCACGTATGCAAAACAGTGTCAGAGGAAAATTAAAACGAAATGTTTTACATATTTTTCCATTAATATCGATGCGACCCGGGTGGAGAAGACGGTTTTATTCGCTTAATTTCCCGCCCGGGGATGCCCAAATAACGAGTTCATTGTTTTAGTAGTGTGCTAATGACAATATGTGACAAACTAATTTCAACAAAAGATTATTCCCACGCAATAAAACGACTCGTTAAGGTTGTAGGCGCTGGAGTCTTTGCCACACAGTTTGACAATTACAATGATTTTGAGGCATTTGTAACATGATGATTATGAGTTGATGATACAGTGTTACATTTAATGTGATTTAACTCGTTAACTCTTCAATTAGACTATATTGAGATTTCCTTAGGCTACATAATAGCCCAATTTGCTGCAGGCTTGGATTTTTCAGTACTAACTCGTTTAGATACTAAGAAGTCTCTTGAGAAGACTATACCCATGTCTCTTTCATTTTTATCTGTAGGTAGTGAGGAGAGGTACTGTTCTCCTTTGACAATATTTTTGCTGAGATTTTTTTTTGAGAACGTTTTATGAAATATTTCCATTTGGAAACAAGTATTTGAACAAAATGATAATGTTTTCGTTTTGTCCTTTTATTTGTATTTTTATGAATTAATAACTAGTCATAATGTATATGTTTATTTTCATTAAGCTTTTTAAATTGATGAACAATGAAGCGTAATTGAATTGAATGTTTTATTAATTAACACTCCTGATTCAAAATGTTTGTAATGGGCTTGTGGGTGTGAGGGCAAGTCACAGTGGTAAAGTACATTTCTTTGATTCATGTGCATTATTTTCATGAAAGGGCCCGTGTGAGACAAGATAGGATTTAAAATAATCCACCCATTGCTGAAACATATACATAAAAATGAAATTGGTGTTTGATTTTGAACGCATTTTAAGAGAGAGAAAAAACGAATTAGCTACTATGCTCCTTCAAAGTAAAAATGTTTGATAGTAGCTTATAGATCTATATAAATTATTATTATTTAATAGAAAATAGGTTATCGTCATCCAAATGAACACAATTTCATACATTGGCCTATAGGCTATAATTTATGTTTGTTTCGTTTGTTCATGTTTGTAATAGGCCCGTTTACAAATAGCTTCTTACTAGACCTGCTTGAATTGTAAGATCTCCATTGCAAAGTGTATTTAAGCCTACATAATATAAAATATGGTGTCAATCTGCAGTAGTCTCTTTAGTGTTTTGGCACATGTGGTCCATCACTAACTTCATTTGGAGAGGCCTATTGTTTGTGGGAAGACAGACAGACAGACGGAGAGAGGCGGCGCAATCATCCGCGGACAAAATGCTCCAAAAGTGACTGCACGGTCTGCATTGTCTATTTCATAGGCTGCCAAATAATCATTTATACCCAATAGACCATAACGAAAATGATCAGATGTTAGATTTTTTTATGTTTATCCTAATAATTGTATAATTGATAGCCTGTGTGTGTCTGTCTGTCTGTCTTTCTGTCTGTCTGACTGTTACGGTGAAAGCTAATTCCCCCTTCAATGGACTGCGACTTGTGAAGTTCGTATGACTAAGACAGCCAGTCCGCTCTCTCTGCGCCCCGGCCCCCGGGTGCTCGGGCTCCGACTCCCCTGACTCCGCTCTCCAACTAGCACAGATCAAAGGACGGCCCGGCCCCGACGGAGCCCACTAAAACCCTGCCGCTTTGTCTGCTGTTGCTAGGAGGCTAGTAAACTGAGCCAGGGTGTCGGGGCCAATGGTAATGAGAGTCATTACAGTGTGACAAAGTCCCTCCAACTTTTGTTTTTATACGTTGGGGCTCGGTGTAGGCGCGGTTATATTGCTTGTCAGATCTGGAGGCCCTTTCATGGAACGCTCAATAACTTTGGAGGCGGAAAGTGTTATTTGTTTAGTGACGCTACTTCCTGACATATCCCAAGGGACCTTTAAAACATGACGACATTTCAAAATATGTCTAACCAACTTCACCTATAACTGGTTCGCTTTCTGTATTGTTTAAGTGATTCATTTTGGTCTGCATTTTATTTCAGGTTGTATTCCTCACAAGTTAAGTGCCTTAACTTGAACATGAATTACATGTATGTTTAAGATGTCTAAAGATGTCTAAATGAATTACACGAATTGATTGGCCTAATGTTGAAATAGCCTAATAATAAACTGATCATTGTGTTTCATTGGTAACATTCTGGTTGTACAATTGAATTACACAACTGACAAGTCAAATGTGCGTTTCTCAAAGCTTCTGTATTGCTCCCAGCATAGCATGCGTTCATTTGTATAAAGCTGCTTCAGTTTATTCAATTCTGCAAAGTGACACAGTTTGCATCATTTGTGATGCATTTGATTTTCTGCAGATAGGTCCAGCCAGCTATATTAGACATGGTAGCTGCATCACTCGGACTTTCTAATCTAAGGTATGCCATTAAGATGAAGTTGCCTCTAGACACAGATCTAAGATACTTGAACAGTGCATGCGTCATCAGTTCAGTCTCAATATGGTTGCTTTAAAGCTGTTGTTGTTAGCCGTGCTGTTTCACCCTGCACAAATGTGATGGGTCGCATCCAGACACAACAAGCCAATAGAACGTGTACATGGGCCTATCTTCCATGGACACCACCCCTAACGCTTTCCAAGATGAGAGGATAGGGATAGGGACTGGAGGAACTGTGCCCTAATCCTGTGCCTTCTCTGTAGGTGCAACATGGCGACAGTATCTGCTGATAAACAGCTATTTACTTTGTAGGCCTATAGTTGTATTAAGATGTGGATAAATGTGTATTTATTATTTATTGATGTACTATAACCCCATTAGATGCCTTTGCTTGCGTGATGGACGGACGGGCACGAGGAGAGGTGAGCCTAATCCCCCGCGTGTCCATTGCACAATAGGCATCGTGTTGACTGAAAAAGCAGATTACGTCACTTATTAAAACGCCAGGTTAAAAGCCAACACTCCATTTGTACAAGCACCGGTCAGTATCTCCTCCAACTAAGTTATTCTGACATGATAATGAGAATGTTGCAAGAGGGCCTTTTTTTGTCTGTGAGTCTGTCTGTATGTCTGTCTGACTACCTGTCTATCCCCCTGGCTGGCTTGATATCCAATCCAGGATGACTTTTCAAGAGGGCCTAAAATATGTCATTATGATGCTGCAATAACGTAGATGGAAAACGTGTGCACGGGCCTCCTCTTGCCCCATCTGAAGAGGATGCGTCAATAGTGTATGAAAGGGTATAAATATGATATATTTTTTATAGACCATTCACACACACACACACACCAGTGCGCGCCTTAGGAACAGGTGGAGGCCGGGCACGCGACATGGGCACCTGTGCATTCAGCTGCGCGCACCTTGTCATTACCGCCGCCGCATGACCACAGACAGCGAGACGCTCGGCCAACAATCACATTCCAACTCTTCTTCCGTTCCCCGGGTTGAGCTTATGTTCTCAGTTCTAGCTCATTTCCACTCGCTGTCGTTTCAGTTAGCACTCATCAGTATTTGGGCTACAGACAGACAGAGAAACCGATAGACAAACAGGCTGTTTTTAGAGAGTGAGATCTAGAGCAAAGGATGTCAGCATCCCTATTTTCTTGATCCCTGCCATCGTGGTATTCATGTTTGTCCTACACGTCAATGTTAACTAAACCGTTAATTAGTTTCGACTGTATAAACTGTAAAGTGTGACTTGACTGACTTGAGGCACGCCTTGCATTGTCCCATGGACAATATGTCTGGAAAAGTTATTCTTAAATCTACGGCATCCATAGATATTAAGACCATTCATGTAGTCTATTTCAAGTTTGCAAGTTATTTATTAGCACCTGATGACCGAGAATAGAGGCTATAGGTCTTAAGTTATGGGAGTGCTGACGTCACACACTTACAGAAAATGAAACTGGGGACTCCACTTAGCAACAGTGATAACTTGTTGTCATTGTGAAGAATGATTTTCTGAATGAAATATAATATAGGCTATGTTTTTTAACTGTTTGGGGACTGATTTCATACGAATCACCAACTGTTTTTATCAGTGACCTATAAAATAACATGGAGGCAAAGATTTCACCAACTTTTTGCTGTTGTTTTGCCTCCATAATTCAAGTAGCTGATTGGTGAGATGCATTGTTTTTTTCTAGGTCTTGTTCCCCGAGTCGGAAAAAAGTCATACAAAGTTTTAGGTCTCACACAATGCATAACACACACGTTTATAAATACATCAATTGTTATGGAACAAGTTTCCATAATATAGGCTTAAACGATGTTGTTGTTTTGTACATGATTAATTGGCCTTACATGTCATTGTTTATAATTGTTTATTGTTTATTGTGCCTGTCTGGGTGAACCTAGTCATATCAGCCTCTTCACACTTACTACATAAAAATACCTTCGACTACAAATATTATTCAAATGTAAACGTGTGTATATGCTACGCTTCGACCTCTACCTCTGGAGGAAGCGCATGACACTGGCCCGACAATTTCCTCCCTTGAAGCAGGGAGGTGTGAACAGAATTGTCTCATTGAGCCAACACTCCTACAGTATAAATGGTAATAGCAAATCAATGTTTTTAAAATAGCTGACATAAACTAACATGTCTGAGCTTGTTGTAGGTCATTGCATCGGTAATTAAAAAGAGAAACATACAGTATGTCATCAGTATTGTTTTGATTAATTAATTCCAGTCAATCATTTTTAAGATTAAAAAGGCCTAGGTAGCCTAGCCACCCGAAGTGTGAATATAAACCACATTTGATCAGGTTCACATTTTCTCAGAACACAAATAAATGGGGCTTGTTTGAGGCTATAAATAAATAGCTTAGGCTATAAAAACATGATGTTACGTTTCCCCTGGCCCAGATCGGTATAGGCTTCTTTAAGCTACCTGCAGCTGTGGTTCTTATGAGTAGGCTACAGTTGATCAGACTGAAGCACAGACTAATTGTGCACGTTGACAAATCATGAGGCATTTTATTGTAGTATTTTTTTATTGGTAGGTATGAGCATCCATATAAAACAGCTCGTCGTGAATTCACTTATACCACTTTTTCAAATGCTATTTGCTTTTAACACACGTAATTATTTGCATGATGTTGATAGAAAATGAAGCCTGCTTTGTTGTAATGTTTTAAGGTAGGCCTACTGAACTTTTGTATTCTTATGAGAGGGTTAATCGTTCATTCTTTTTATAGGCTAACGTTAGGCTACTTGGTGAAGACATGTTGTTATAGCAACTCTGTGCTTTTGTCTTGAAGCTCAAATATAATGAGTGTAGCAAACAGACGAGAAAATAAACCCTTTAATTGTCTTCGCATACATGTTTGTGAATTGTTGAGTTATTCAATAGTGTTATATATTTTAGAAGAAAAGTTTGGAGAATAATTTGTGGTTACTGGCTAGTGGTTACTGTGATATTTACGCTCAATTTGAGATGCGGACCAAGAATGTCGAGTTGCCATCCACAACGAAAGGTATGGCATGGATTTCATGTGAATTGAAAAGTAGAATTATGTTTCGCTACACCGCTCCTGACCCTCCTTCATATCTCGGGAAATACAGTAGACCGTACTTCAGAGTTCGGTCTGACATCATGTATGGTAATCCAATTAAACACGGTAACCCATAAAGTACAAGCGTACTTTCTTTATGTGAAAGCGGGAGTCGAGGACTCTTATCTTAAACGGGACCTAGGTCTATAGACCCTCAGCTTCAAAAGCTTCACATTATCCATGGACTAAAGTTAAGATTTTCAGTTGTGAGCCTATATGAGAAAATTCTAAGGTTACCTGCCATTGCTCATTTTTGATTGGCAATATCAACATAGGCCTGGATGTATCGTGAAGAACACGCATCATTTTCTCAATCCTTCAACGCAGAAATATTACCCAATAATGAATCCCTGGAGTATAACCAATAACCTAAATCCTAAATCTAAAAAAGCCTACCGTTTGAAATCGCAACCCTTCTTGTATATGTCCATTTATGACTTCCAAAAGTCAATTGTAAACGAAAAAGAATGTGTTAAATGTTTCCTTACATGCCATATTAGTGCACCTGGCAACATATTTCAAGTAGCCTATTTGGAATTTGCTCAATTGTCCGTTTTTTTTGTTTGCAATTCAATTGTTCTCAGTGTCGATATAGAACTTGCACCCTAGTTGAAATGACACAATTCATACCATTATTCATTTCCCGAGAAATCCACCATAGACGTTGTTCTATTAAAGGTGTGGTCGTTCTGCTTATTGTGCGTTTCCGTTCAGGTGTAACCTCTGTTGTATAGGGTTATGGCAGCTTACTGATGATGCCGCTCTACTGAGTGATGGATAATTGATGGGGACAGCATCAACAATTTATCCACTGTATTTTAATATATGTCAAGTAATTAGATAGCGGTGGTAGGCTATCTTTACAGTCAACCTGCTACAGTAGCCTACAGTTGTCTGTGTGAGAATGTTTTCTGTTATAGAACGTCAAATGGGGAATCCATTGCACGGGCAGTGCAATGCCTCTATTGGGGTTAATTAATGAATCAATTAATTCGCCATTTAATATAGCGAAACTTATTAAAATAGTTTATTGCAACATTATTCTTTTGTAACTTATTACGATGTTTGAAATGTAGTCTATAGTTGTGAAAATGACTTTATATTGTCCCATGTTTCTTTGGAACTAACTTCCAAATAGATATTTTGTTGCAGATAAGCCATTTACTTGGTGACAGTGATTGACAATTGATTATGGGTCAATATTGCATCGGAATACATTCGGAGAGAATGTGTGAAGAACGAGTTTAGCCTATAATGTGATAACCAACAGCGCAGTGAACTTTTCACAACATCACTAGGTTATATTGTGTGTATAGTATGCAGAAATGACAGGTAGGCCTAACTGACATGAATGCGCTCTCTATGGAGCAGTCTCCGGAGAGAACTAAGGTAAATGGGGATACAGTTAATGAAGCTCCACTTGCCCTCTGAGTCGCCAGCACAGTATGCAGCGTCGAAGTTTGGATCAAACTTGGATCAAACTCAGTTCCCATTTTTCTGTTGTATATTGTACGTTGTAAACCGAATTGGGCAGGGATTATGGGTATATTGGTTTGGTTAGACCTTGGGCGAATGTATTTTATATAGGCCTATTCAAACTACTATTTTGGGGGCTTGTAATAATTAGGCGTTTAGTTCAAAACTCACGGCTATACTTTCATGAACTTATTTCATCCGTGGAGTACTTTCACCACAGTAAAAATGAGAGCTGTCAGAGCTGTCAATTTCGTTTAGTGTTGTAGTAAAATTATTATTACTAATTTACTCTACCTCACTGTAGGCTATATCACATAGGCTAATAATAATCTAAACAGCATGCTTAATGCATATTCTCTCTCAGTTTTGTCTTGTTTTGGAGTTTATAGAACGTTTTTGTTTACTTTTGCCTCACTCATTGACCACCACACTATAGGCAACTGACATCCGGTCGTCTGATCCGAGAGCATGCTCATATTATCCTCATTATTATTTCCATCATGACTGTTTCGAATCTGAGCTGTCACGGACTGCCAGTGTCCGGTTGGGAGTGGTAGACGCTCAGGTGTGGAGACGCCTCCGCCTCTCCCCACCTCTCTGCACAGCTCACTGCTCCACGATCTGGTATAATGAGGGTTCCTGTGGGGCCCTCCCGGGTAAGGAGGTGGCGTAACCCGCTCCAACACCTCCACTTGCCGGCTCCCCAGGGCCACGCCTGCCGCAGCCCTTTCACCGGGAGTTCACGTCCAGCGTGCAAGTTTTGACAACGATAATGATGCGCGCGGTGAGGCCGAAAGGGGGAGGGGGTCTGTTGTATATGTGAATGTTTGAGACGAGGACGAATGTTTGAGAGGAATGTAGGGAAATTACGGAATTGTTAGAGTTCTTCAGCGACCCCCTCGATATCAGGACCAATTTGCAAGGAGTAGCCCATGCTATAGTCTATGGGCCTGAATTCAGCTAAGCCCCGAGGAATTATTCCCAAAGCCACAAATCTTACGTTGCCTAACCACTTAACTAATTACGGTGCAATTGGTCACATGTAAAATGTGGGAGAAGGCTACTCAAGGCAAGGGTGCAAGTCCTACATTCTGGATGACAGTACCAGGGGCACTGATCACCCCTTATAACTATCATGGCATGACCCCACACATCTCTATACAGGTGGCATTAGCTTAATGAACATGCTTAACAAATCCCTCCTGTCTGTGTAAATATTATTTAATGCTTTCTCTAAGTGAGAATGCACATATCTTTAAAAACAACAACAACAACAACATACATTTGA
Organism: Oncorhynchus nerka; assembly: GCF_034236695.1. Taxonomy (NCBI): domain Eukaryota; kingdom Metazoa; phylum Chordata; class Actinopteri; order Salmoniformes; family Salmonidae; genus Oncorhynchus; species Oncorhynchus nerka. The sequence continues at coordinate 5,378,587 of NC_088396.1, read as the reverse complement.
CTTATAAAGATGAAGTTGGACTGTCTGGTTGAGGATGTGCTCTGCCTGCTAAGATGTCTTGCTACTAAGATGGATCTATGGTGTTAGTTGGAGAGATGTGCTGTCATTTACCATTGCTAGTGTCAAGGAAGGGACAAAAGGTGCCTGTCCCCAATGGGGGTGGCCTAATTACACTATTAGTCTTCTGATGGGGACAGTCCACTCCTAAGTGTCCTGAGGGACCGACTGAGACACAACATTAGGGCCATCATCAGCTTGATAGGATGTCAAGGAGGACTAGACCCTGATGGGTGAACTAGTTTATTGCTATTCATTTGTTAGATGAGGTTGAATTTAGGGTTTGTTCGATGAGGTTGAATTTAGGGTTTCTAAAGGGGGAGACCTTACAAGATTTCAAAACAGAGAGAAGTATGTTTCTCAGCCTTTCTGTTGCTGTAGTGAGGGCACATTGCTCTACCATATTATAAACTACCATAATATGTCACATCTCTTCTAACATACCCAGTGCCTTTCGGCCATTTAATGATATTGGTTAATAACCCATAATGGATTTTTATGCTCTCGCCTTTGTTTGTCATAATTGTGTCAGTATTTCCTTCAAATCCTTAAGAGTCTATTGACGCACCTGTACATCAATCCAATTAACATAACACACAAAAAATCCCCATTAAAATCTGTCCGTTTAAGCTAGAGATATCTGATATATGTTGCATGAGCTGCATCTAAAGTGGCAGATCTACAGTGCTGTTTGTCAGACCAGGAGGCACCTCGGAAATTGGTCTTCTCGCAAAAACATCTGTAGTGTCTGAACGTGGAGTCCTCTGAAGTCGGTAACACTGATGTGCCAACTTCTGTCTGTAGCATCTGAACCATTTGGGCCCCAAACTAATATGCTCTATGACCCCTACAAGTGTCACAGGACATATCTGAAGGTAACCCATACAAGTTCATGGAAAAATTGACGTCATTTTGCGGTAAACAAAAATAAGGGGTCAAATATGTCCCAAGAAATATTTATATATTTCCTGAGCTTTCTTAAATCTCCACTTCAAAACCATATTCCTTATGATTTATTATTTGACTGTCTTTTTTTCCAATTATGAATGTGTTATTCAATGCCTTTCCATAGGCTATAGTAGTAAACGCCAAATTCAATATTTTATCACATCATTTTTTACAATATTTGTTTTATACTTAAAGGGTTCCAAAAATTCTAAATCAAATTGCTTAATCATCCATGGTTTGACCATCTTAAAGCGATGACATTGTGAAGCAGGGCTCCCTTGCAAGAGAGACTTGGTCTCAATGGGACTTCTCTGTATAAATAAACATGACATAAAATAAAAAATACATAAATAGCACAGTAAACCCATTCAAGAGCCAGCCATGGATGTGACTGAGAGAAAGGCAGAGCTATAGCGAGAATGTTAGATGGGGTGATCGCTGAGAAGGAGATGGGTGAATTCAGTCCATCATCCAGTCTCGGGGCCAGAGAACAGAAGACTACAATAGACACATTCTGTAAGATACCAAGTGGCGAAACCCAAGAATTAGACACTTGATGTGACCCATTCCGCTGTTGAAGTCACATGTTCCGCTGTTGAAAACATGTTTATCACACCTGTCTACCTCTAGGTCATTTGTAAATCCTCAAGTGGGCATCGTTGGCCTTCTGAGGGACCGTCGTTGGCCAACGACAACCCATAGGTAGCACAGTTGACAGTGTACTGGCTTAGTCCACCACATCAAAGTGTACCAAGAAACTATTATGATGTTCATTTATCTCTGATGACTCTTAGCCTAACATTGGCCTATCTGGAGCAAGCCCCCAAAAGCCAAAGCCAGCATATCTCTTAGTATAGCCTAGTCCAGTTCAGTATGGGACACACAGGCCTTTTTAAATCTCTCAGCCTCTCTCTTCTTCCTATTTTCTTACCTATCCCAGTTCTGTTGCATACACCATATCAGTTATTACAGCCTATACAGCGTCATATCTGTAATAGTCTATCCCATGTAAGTTGGAGAGAGAGTGACTGTTGCTAGTGATGTTTCGGATCCCGTCCTGGTCTACAGCTTGGAGCCAGGGGGAGGTCTCTCCACCTCCACTCTGCATGGCCCCGGTGACGCAATTAGGCCCTGACTCGCGCCAGGGACTCTTCACTGCTAGCTTATGGGCTTATCGCACCCGGATTAGAGCCCCATTGAAGACATGGGGGTTTGGGGTTATTTGGGGACCACGCTTGGCAAACAGGCCCACAATGAGCGACAGAGGAGGGAAACAATGTGGGAGTCAGTCAGACCCCCCCGCCTCCGGACGTGGAGTGCCCCTGCTTGAACGCAAGCTCATTAGAGCTGGTCGGATTTAGCCATTGTTAGGTTTTTGGTTGTGTCTGTCTGGCTCTGTCTTGTTCGGCCTCTGCTTTTATTTCTCTCACTATCTCTCTCTCTCCCCCTCTCTTTCTCTCTCTGCATACGCCACCCTCAATTTCCCTCTCTCTCTAATCCTTTTCTTTATCTCTCTATCTATTTTGTGCCACTCATACCTTTTGTGCCATCCTCTCTCTATCTTCCTTTCTTTCTCTGCCTGGTTGTGCCTCTCCCCTCCCTCTCCCTCTGTTTTTTTTTATCCTGGCCTCCTTGTTTGCCAGAGAGATGTTCCTGCTCTCCTCAACTCCTCTCCAGCTGTGAGAGAATGATTTTCTCCACTCTCGACGTTGACCTTATCCGCAACGAGAGGGGAAGCATTCAGGGCCCCGGCCTCTGATGTGTGGACTGTGATAGTTCTACAGAAATCTGGTGGAGATCCCTATCTGTGCCCACGGTGGAAGGAGTGGCGACAGGGGAAAAAGAAGGATGAGAATGGAGGGAGAGAGATAAGGCGTATCCGAGAAGTGACGTTGAAATGTTTTGACCCATCCACAAGGTGTGTCATTAAGATACAGATTTGGAGAAAGCAAGAAAGATAAAGATTTGAAATTGGGCGGCGGGGAATTGTGATGGGATCAATTTAAAGGTTAAGAAATACATTTGGAGATTGATTTTGTTGGAGTCTAATGTACAGTGCACAGAGGCACAGATCTGGGGAGGGGTACCAAAACATTTCTGCAGCATTGAAGGTCTCCAAGAACACAGTGGCCTCTGTCATTCTTAAATGGAAGTCTGGAACCACCAATACTCTTCCAAACTGAGAATCTTCCAGAAGGACAACCATCTCTGTAGCACTCAACCAATCAGGCCTTTATGGTAGAGTGGCCAGACGGAAGCCACTCCTTAGTAAAAGGCACATGCCAATCCAGTTGGAGTTTGCCGAAAGGCACATAAAGACTCTCAGACCATGAGGAACAAGATCCTCTGGTCTGATGAAATCAAGATTCAATTCTTTGGCATGAATTCCAAGCTTCACGTCTGGAAGAAACCTGACACCATCCCTACGGTGAAGCATGGTGGTGGCAGCATAATGCTGGGTGGATGTTTTTCAGCGGCAGGGACATAGAGACTAGTCAGGTTTGAGGGAAAGATGAAGGGAGCAAAGTACAGAGAGATCCTTGATGAAACCCTGTTCCAGGGTGCTCAGGACCTAAGACTGGGTTGAAGGTTAGCCTACTTGGTAAATATTTTCTTCTTCTTGAACTGCACAATTGGTTAAGGGCTTGTAAGTAAGCATTTCACGGTAAAGTCTACACTTGTTGTATTCGGTGCATGTGGAAAATAAAGTTTGATTTGAAGGTTCTCCTTCTGACAGAACAATGACCCTAAGCACACAGCCAAGACAACTCAGGAGTGGCTTCAATGTCTCTGAATGTCCTTGAGTGGCCCAGCCAGGAACCTGACTTGAACCTGATCAAACATCTCTGGAGAGACCTGAAAATAGCTGTGCGGCGACGCTCCCCATCCAACCTGACAGAGCTTGAGAGGATCTGTAGAGAAGAATGGGAGAAAGTCCCCAAATACAGGTGTGCAAGCTTGTAGCGTCAGAACCAGGAAGACATGAGGTTGTAATCGCTGTCAAATGGGCTTAAACAAAGTACTGACTGTATTTAAAGACATGGATGACTTGTATGCTGTGTGATAACATGCACAAATTAATGAGTGATTGATTGACATACTGTATATTGAAGTAGGCCTTTATGCCAATAAGTAAGTTATGCTATAACAACTACAGTAAAAAATGAATTTTCGTTTTTCTTTGAATAGAAACACCATAAGGTTAATTAAATTAAGCTACATTTCTAAATAGCATCCCATATAGTCTGTTCTCACAAAAAATATATATTTTAAAGTCTTTAGTACAGCCAATATTAAAAACAGTCAAATGCATTTGTGAATAAAATCGCTTTAGCCGACATGTTGCAGTTTACTCATTGTTTAATTATTCAAGGCTCCCTTTGTTATTTCATCTTCTAGCTAAAATGCTTGATTGTATTTGAAGACATGGATGACTTGTACTGTATGCTTTTCCAATAGGTTATTTACGCTAAAACAGCTACAGTAAACAGGACCCATGTCCTTTCATAACTTAACTTCCCAAAGATGCCCTCTGGTGGTCAAACTAGCACTAACTAGCATTAATGCCAACAATGGCTGACACTTAAATAAAGTGCCTTAGAATTCTGCAGCAGCCTGCAAGCTATGCTGCAGTACTATGCAACTTTTAAAGGAAGAATCAATGTATGTAAATGTGATATTTCAGTTTTTGTTTTGAATAAATTTGCTAAAAATTCTAAAAACCTATTGTTGCTTAGTCATTATTGGGTATTGTGTGTCGATAGATGATGGGGAACAACGATTTAATACATTTTAAAATAAGGTTGTAAAATAACAAAATGTGGGAAAAGTCAAGGGGTCTGAATACTTTCCAAAATACACTGTATTTTTACGCAATAATGTGTTTCAAAATAACTATTTGAAAATCAACTTTGAGTTCAAGATTTGCACAATTTGGTTGCGTACTTTTTTTCTGGCAGTGGATGTTCAAATAGAAATGCAAACATATTGTTTGTTCAGATTGCCCCTTTAAACATTGATAGCTATAAAACCTATAAAACCAAATTAATAATTTCAGATTTTGCATTGCATGTGTGTGTGCCTATGTGTGCTACACTACTTTAAAAAGTCAGTGACAATACCTGTTGTGTTGTTTTGTCCAACTAGCTCTCACAGTCACACATCAGAATTAGATGTTTGTCAACCGTCAAATTTTCGAAGTTGTTGCAAACGTCAAATTTCGATGGTGTTTAATGTTAAGTTTAGGCATTAGCTCTGAAATATTAAGGTTAGGTGTTAACTCTGAATGGTTAAGGTAAGGGTTCAAGTTTGGGATATGCTTAAAAAAAATCTCAGGAAGAACTTTCTATACCTGGATTCAAACTTGCAACCTTTGGAATCAGATGCTTACCCATCCACCATCCCCATCCACAATGTACTAGCAAACGGAAATCTACTTGAAGATAACAGTGCTCACTGTTGCCTCTAGTGGCCGGTTTCCACGTTATCTCCCAACATCTTCAGACGTGGACATCGAATACTGACCTTCATCACCTGTGACCTGGCTGGGTTTGTCGAAAAAGTATTTCAGAAAAAGTATGTCAGCAGATTTTCTGCATTTTCGTGTGTTTTTATGTGACTTAATTTAAAGGTGGTTTAATAAAAAAAAATTAAGGCTACTGTTATATTATAAGTATTTCGGTGACAACCTGGTTGATTAACAATATTGGGTTGTTGACATGTTTTTTTATATAAATAAATGTGGAACAAAGAAAAAGGGAGTGTTGAACACCATAGCCCAAAATGCAATTCTCCAATAACTTTCAAAAGATTGTTCCGAAGATTGCCAGCCAAAAATGTATTTATCCATGAATGAAGTCACAGAAAAAATTGTATTTTCCTACAAATTAGGTCACACAAAATGTGTGTATTTTCACACAAATTATGCCACACAAAAAAAAACAAAATTGAACCAAATCTGTTGAAAAACTTTTTGTACATATTTGCATGAATTGACTGTGAGATTGTGTTGCAAACAACCTTTCTAGACTTTACCATTACCTTGTACCTACTAGGAAATGCCTACAGACCAACCCCATTGTCTCAGGTGTGGTTTTTATTTTCTTACCTTACCCTAACTCTAAACCAATCACATGTATTGCCTAAACTTAACCCAACCACTAACCCTAACCTCAACCAACTGGGATTACTTTCCTAAACTTAACCAATTTAAGCAGCACGTTAATTTCTGCGCTTGAGGTAGACCTGCCCTCAGAACAAGATTGAATAAGGAAAACTCTGCTAAGCAATACCTTTCTGCAGGGTCTGCTCAAGGTAAACACGGCCGCAGTGCAACACGGTAACACCATCCAAGAAAAAAACTGCATCTCCTAAAACATTCCCTCCTCCCACGGGATACAACCCAGCCGCAACACAGTTCCACGTTCCCCTACCACCTGGCTAACTGCGTTTACAGGCTTTTAGAGAGGCCCCGTCACACCCGAGGAGAGTCTAGTGATGTAGTGCACTTACGCACGCAGCTCGGGCCCTTTAAGTGTCTACCTTCTGGCCAGTGGGCTGTACGGCCAGGTAGCAGGCACCGGCTCATGTGGATGTCCATGGACGACCTTGCTACCCTCACCTACTGCCTTGGAGTGGCTCCCAGTCCCGGTGATGGGGCCTTTGGACCGGCACCAAGTCTCTACCCCCACAGATGTTACAGAGTGGCCAGATATTATGTCATGTTCTCTGGTATGGAGACAGGCAGGAGGAGAGGGATGCATCTGTTTGGTTTTGACTGGGGTGGATGAATGGGGTGGGAAGTAGCCATACAGGCAACCATACACACAACAATATGCAATGGTAATGGTGTTGTTAGCTGAATTATTTCGGGGCTTTCACACTGAATTGTTTTGGAGCGGTTTTTCTGAATGCTGGTGCTTTTACCCCCTTAGTTATGTTCGTTTGGTGCTCATTAAACTCCTGAGTGCACTAAACAACGTACCGTGGTTTGCTCAAAAGGGTGGTCATAACATGATTTGCTGCAGTTAAGAACGCAGTCCAGACCAAACACAGGAAAAGAACTCGAGTCGGGCAGTATTTTAATTGGTTGTTTGAAGCATCATATGTTGATATCACTGAACAAATGCTGTGAGTATTAGAGCACATTTAATAGTGCATCCAATGTAGATTAGGGGAGACATCTCAGCTAGAGCGGATATTGTGCTGTTTCCTCCCGTATATTTCCTCCAGTATTCCTCCACTATTTGACCAAGATGTAGAGTGATGGAGTGCTGGATCACCCGACCTCAACCCAATTGAGATGGTTTGGGATGAGTTGGACCACAGAGTGAATGAAAAGCAGCCAACAAGTGTTCAGCATTTGTGGGAACTCCTTCAAGACTGTTGGAAAAGCATTCCAGGTGAAGCTGGTTGAGAGAATGCCAAGAGTGTGCAAAGCTCTCATCAAGGCAAAGGGTGGCTACTTTAAAGAATCTCAAATATAAAATATATTTTGATTTGTTTCACACTTTTTTGGTTACTACGTGATTCCATATGTGTTATTTCATAGTTTTGATGTCTTCACTATTATTCTGCAATGTAAAAAATAGTAAAAATAAAGAAAAACCCTTGAAACTTTTGACTGGTACTGTATACAAAACATTTATATATCTAACTTAATTAGATTAGAAATAACTAATAATAGTAATTAATAAATGATTACATTTATATATTGCTTTTCATAGAATCTGTGGGCACTTCGGGAGCAAAAAAACAAACAAGCAATAGCCTGACAGGTCAACCAATAGAAGCCAAGTCTTTGAAAGTGGCATCCTCCTAAAATGGAGAGGGTCAGTTCATGGCTTGAGTGTAGTGAGCTGATTAGAGGATGGTAAAAGACGGTGATTGAGTCTGCTGATGATCTTGTCGAGGGCAAGTCAGGGATCCAACCAGACTCTTAAAACATATTACCCTGGGGGGCTAGTTACCCCACGTTACCCTAACACATAATCGAACGCTGATTCCAACTATAGCTCAAAACTATGTGCGAAAACTCTGCTTCAAATGGCCTTGTAGAGTTTTCTATCCCCTTTTGCATTGAAGCAAGTCTTTCTTCTCTGTGGGTGCGTTGTTTGTCACGTCGGCCCACTGTACATTTTATTATTTATAATAGGGCCACAAAGAATGATATTAAGCATAAAATGACAACAAGGGGAGAGTATCACTTTATCTTTAACAATTTGCAATAATTATTATATATATTGTGTAAGTTCTATCAGTTGAAAAAGCCTAATAATGGTATGGATACTTGGTTTGTCCTTTGCCTTTTAGAATATTTGGGGCGGCAGGTAGCCTAGTGGTTAGAGCGTTGGACTAACCGGAAGGTTGCAAGATCGAATCCCAGAGCTGACAAGGTAAACATCTGTCGTTCTGCCCCTGAACAAGGCAGCTAACCCACTATTCCTAGGCCTTCATTGAAAATAAGAATTTGTTCCTAACTGATTTGCATGTATTCATACTTGACAAGCAATGGAGTAATGGATAGGCCTAGTACTGAATCGATTTATGTTCATCAGAATAGCCACACGTAGATCATCAAACAAATTCAGGTGATTCTCTTCAGATTAATAGTTCAAAAGCAATACAGACAAACAACGTTGTTGTTTAGACATATACATGGCTATTTCATTGAAAATTCAGTTGATCATTTTTGTTAAAAGATTGTTTTGTGGATGTAGCCCAAAGCCTATAAACATCCGTAATATGTGGGATGTGTATTATATAACCCTAAGAAATGCATATTTCTATCCAACTATTTCACTTTTTATCATACTTTAATGAAAAATAAACCCTTTTCTGAATAATAAACTGTCACAAGAGAAGTTTTCAAAGTAGATATTTCGTTGACATGGTGACTTTAGTCGACTTAATGTTGGCATTGCCCCCTCGACGGTTTTACAAAACATACAAAATATGCTATTTTTGAAGTTATCAGGCATGCCTCACAACTGAAAACACGTATGGCGCAAAACCGTGTTACCAGAATGAACTTTACACCCTTTTTGAGTAGGCTACTTTTGAATTAATCTTCTGAATACCAGGTTGAGAGAGGTTTTGGTGCACGGTGAAAACAAGGTGAGTTAAAGGCAAACAAAAAATTGCTTGTATGACACGAACGATTCCCGCTGGGTTTTCCTCTCTAAAGGTGTAACAAAAATCAAGCTTTTCACAGCTAATAACAAATACATGATGATGTGCTCACTAAGTAATTTATTTAATGAAGTTCCTATGAAACTATTAAAACCGGTTATAGGTCAGGCGAGTGCCCCCCTGGCGTGCCCATTGTCGGATGTTTAACTCTACCACTCCTTTCGGAAAGACATCGGGGCTAATAGGTGAAACCACAGCTGCTTGAGTGAGGGTCGAGAGGAGAGAGTAGTCCTCCTTTTAGGCGTCCAAACCATGAACAGCCACTCACCCAATCCCTAATCTAACCGGACAACACATTTCTCCAACTTTCCCCAAATATGCATGCCTGAGTTCAAGCGAAAATCCACCACGTCCGTTCTATGACGTTTCCCTACCGGGACAGAACGTTTTGAGCCTTTCACTCTCTCAAAGTCGATAGTTCAGTTTTAATATTTTCGTTCTAGACAATTAGGCGGGTACATACTCACTGTGCGCTGAGCAGAAAAATTGCCTATGTCTGTCTCGATAAGTTTTCTGTTCCAGCCAGGGATACATCTTTGGCGGGTTGGAGGGTAGAAGCTGACCGGGTGAAGTAGCATCTACAACTGCGACTGGATTCTACTGTTTTCTCATGTATTCCTGTAATTTAAGATACTACCCAGGTAGAGTGCTAGAAAGAGTTTGGCAAAATGCCTAGATAATGAACATGTGCCCAGTTTTCTGGGTCTTGCCTGCGTAGCACGCTGAAGAGGGAGAGACTGGATCATCTTATTCGATGTTAGAAAGTCAGAAACTGTCTGTCTGACACCGAATAGACAACATGATGGTTTAAAATGTAGGCCTTCACTTATGTTTCCATCGTGGGACGTGTTGGGCGAGAGGAGCTTGACCCGCACACTGCAGGGTGTTTGAGCGAGAGGCAAGTGACAAATGGCAGCCTGGTCCAAACAAATCATTTGTAGAGGAAAACGACGAAGATTTGTTATGCAAAAAAATTACAAGATAGAAAAGTATGCAATAATAATAAGATAATATTTTATTTATTGTTCTGCGTTAAGCGAAATGTTGACTACATGAATTGGAATAAAATACCCTTGAGGGTATATTATCTACAACAAGTGTTGTGTTAATGTTCAAGTCGTTGTTGATATTATTGAAAACGAATATTAAAATAGGCATCACCAATAAATATGTTACCATGTAATTCATTATGTGTAATGAAAAGATTAATGGTATTATTGTCGTAATTGGTTATGAATTAATCCCATTGTATATTTTATCCCATTATATATTTGCATGGACTTTAAAATATTACTATTGTAACAGTATATCGTAACACTTCGGGAGTTAAATCGACAAGGGGACAAAACTAGGCTACACTTGTGGGCTACGCCTTTCGGGACAAAGGCGAGACATTTCTCGCTTAAAAGCACTTTAATTAACACCAGCTTGAAAAGTTGAAGAGGGGAAGAAAATAAAATAAAAAAGACGAGAGCCCTCCAAACTCCATCCACTTGACGGGGTTTTCAGATGGTAGCCTATATCACTGTTTACACTACTGCTTTTAGTAGGCAAAGCTTGTGTAAACCTGTCTCACCACCCAAGGTAATAGTTTGGCCACTTGTTCCATTGTTGTCAGACACATGAAGGGAACGATTGTTGATTATTTTGAGAAGGAAACAGTCCGCAGGGCAAAAGCCGTCGCAAGATGGAACTTTTCTTCTGATTTGGGAAATCTACTATTTTTGTAACTTGTTTTCTTTATTCCCAATATTATTATTATGAAAAAACATCTATCTGGAAATAGTCCCAGCTATTGGCTGGATATGCTCTCATCCACTTGTAACTTTAAGTGATTCGGTAAGATATGCTCGCTATAGTGTTGCACTGTCAGAACGGGATGTTGAGGCTCATTACCATACACTTTGTCACCACCACACACACATGCACGGGCACAGCTGCTTCCATTTGAATGTTTCATACATCGTGTATTCTAAAAAAGGCAGAGTACGCAATCACTAGGATCACAATCATATAAACCATAGTACTAATATGCAAAGTCTACATGCAAGGAGATGTACAAACATAAGGCATGATATTATACAAATGCAACACGGGGATATGTACACATCATAAGAAATAACCAGGTACCAGAAAGAGGGATCAGACACACCAATAGCGTTTGCTGGCCGAGAGTACTTAGCACCTCTGAATTTAAATTGCGAATGTACATGTAGAATTACTTTTAAAATGTCAGACGTCTAAAGTGGGTGGTCCCTAAAAACACCGCCCGCTGAAATATCGGCAGACGAGCGCTAGTTCCACATTCGGTGAGGTGTGTGCGAGCCTAAGGCAAATAAGGCGCAGCTCTCTCTACACAGCCTGGGTACAGATTGTATGTCGGCAGTACAGAGCGCGCATGTGCGGGAGCAAAAGAAGGGACTAGAATCGTCTCTAAGAGCCAATAAATGCTTGATCTGATTATGTTGTTGGAGGCCCCGTATGGATGGTGTGACGCAATTACGGGGCCTCTGGAGGCACGCAGGACACGTTGGGCTTCGTACCGCATCGCCGTACCCCTCTCAAATGTTCAAACAATGCGGAGGGCTCAGTACAAGCTCCACATTGACAAGATTCGTTGATCGTAGGTGAGGGCGGGAGGTCCTGTGTAAACACCAACCCACTTCCTTGACAACTTCCTTCACTACAGCTCTGCACTGCTCCACGAAGCGCAAGAAGTATGAATGCCCTGACTTCCGCAGAGGCCATATCACCGTAAATGCTACAGGCCAATGCAGAAGTCAGATGACCATGAAGGGCCTTTAAGGCATGGCTACTGCACATGCGCTGAAGCACGAGAGACAGCAAGCTGGCTTTTACTGGAAACGTATATAATGTATATAATGTATATGGCATTACAAAAGGCATGCATGAACAAGCAATAGTGCTGACATTAGCTACAAGTTAACCATGAAAAACCAAACTCTTAAACAAAAACAACTCGGCCTAGTCCTGTGAGGGTCAGACATTGCACACACCAATATACACATTTCACAACAAATGACATGTTTGATGGATGCACAACATTTTAAGATAGAAACACAGCATGTAAGCCTCATTACTGGAGTTGGGGTTAAATTCCACAAATACATTTCTAATTCAATTACCTCATGCTGTGAAATCCATTTAAGTCAATTCAAATTCCAGAATAGTCTTTGAATTCAAAGATAATCCATATCCTCTCAATTCCAATGTAACATCAATTCCAATCATTCAAATCCCAATTCAATATTATCCCCAACAATTCCACAAATTCCAATTTGAATTCAGTTCATTCAGGCTGATCATTTCACTGTTCAGATATCCTAGCTATACTGAAAATATATAACTACAAATTGAAATTATTTAAACAAATACTGCAGTACATTTTTTATACTAGAGTATGTGCATTAATTCCATTAACTGGAAATGTACAAATGTTGAACTCCAATTCATTTAAATTCCAATTATTAAATGTTTTTACAATTCCAATTATATTCAAATTCAAACTGTCTAAATTGTCAAATTCCAATTCAATTCCAATTCCATAAGTTGACCATTGTGGAAATTCTACTTCATTAATCAATAAAATAATTGAATTGGAATTTTAAATGAAATTGGAATTTACCCAACCCAGGGCCTTGTTTCCAAGTTGCGATGTAATTTACGTATTATGATGATTGCTCCAGATGCCTCGTTATTTACGAGCCAACTTTTTAAATTTCCCCCCAAAAAACACGTAGAGAGAGTGTTCGCTAAGTGTGGTTAGACCATGTGTCGATAGTGATAGGAACAAAATAAAAGCGTCGCTGGTCTCGGATCAGCTTTCGCCGTTCAAATCTTACTTTAACATTAGAATTATTCCACAATACTGATGACAAATCATCTCATAGAGAGATATTACCAACTATGGCTGCAAATGGGATATTTAGGCGGCTTATTTTGCTTACCCAATAATATTGCACTAAATCACAGATTGGCCACATCACTACGCACATGTTGTCACACGTTACAAAACACATTAAGGCAAAAATTACAGAAAGCTGCTTAGTCGCAAAATATAATTTTGAACATGAAATTGATTGAAATATGATTGAAATAGGTTATATAGGCCCATGTAGCCAACTTGTAATGCAGTCATCTCGGTTTTAATTTGAAGCATAATTGTATCCTTCACTAGTTTGCAACAATTGCAAATACTTTGGCAACTTTACATTTCTAGTTAACTTCATTCTGAAGTTATCGGCAGTCACAGTCAGACACGTAACCTAAACATCTTGATTCTGTGTTTAGCGAAGGTCTTTGAATAAAGTGGAAGGGGGAAAAAGCATCTAATGATACACGTTGGCTGCTCTATGAGAGATCCAGTAGATGTGAGAAGGTCTTTAAGAGCCACGTTACTAATGAAGGACTTTTTCACACAGCCCCTGGATTTCTTAAAAGGACTCAATGAGGGGCTTAGTCCTGAAAGGGCCTAATCCTATCCAGCAGTCCTAGTGTGCATCTGGCTGAACAAGAAGGGCAGCTGATTACTACTGTCACTTTTAAAGACCATGGTGGTCAGGAGGGTGCTGGCTCAAGTGCATACAAGGAGCTTAGGGGCCGCCCCTCGAGGGAGGTGCACAGAGGTGCAGAGACTTCTGGCCCATCCCATGGAACGCCACAGGTGTGGCGAAGGACCCTCTAACTCAGCTGCTGCAGGACTGCTGGAGCCCATCCGTTGGCACGGAGTACTATACTGGAGGCTGGCCGTAGCTGGAGGCAGAGCACTCCTGCTGCAGCGGAGGATTGTGGCATGTCGGCCACAACTGTGGTTGGCAGCTCACTGGCTGCGGCAGAGGTTGGTAATTCTTTCACCACTGCTCGCCATGGCTCTGATGGTGGAGCAGGTGTGGACCCCTGGGTGAGTCTCAAGAGGGATTCGAAGGCAGGGACCGGCTGGTCCCAAGAGAAGAGGTCAGATGGTTCCCCAGGTGCGAGGGCCGGAGGGTCTTCCAGCGCAGGAGGACAGTGGCCCCCTAGAACTGGAGACAGCAGGCCCCCCTCCCGGTCAGGGAATGGTGCGTTCCACCGGTCAAGGGGCTGAGGGCCAAACAAGGCAGGAATCTCAGGGCCTGACAGGGTAAGGGACTTAGCACCTACTACTAAGACTGAGGACTGCAAGCTAGGTGTGGCCGGAGACAGAAAACCTAGCTGAGCAGGGGACTTGGAGCTTAGCGTCAGGACAGGCAACTGGGTGCCAGCTGAGGCTGGGAACTGCGAACTGGCTTGGGGCAGGGACTGCAGACATAGAGGAGTAGATAACTCCACACTTAGTGGGACAGGAGACCCAGGACCTAGAACTAGATCAGGAGGTTTGGCAAGTAGCACTGAGGATGCTGACTGCTTGCCGGCTGAGGCTGGGGGCTGCGGACCAATTGCGAGCAGAGACTGCAGACCTAGTGGGGCAGAGAGAACCTATAGCCTGGCGGAGCATTGAGGGCTGACTAGGAATGGAGACAGCAAACTAGAACTTCTGAAGGCTGGGAGCCTAGTGCTGATAACTTTGGCAGGAAATACAACTCAGAACCTGAGCGGGAGAATGACTTTAAACCTAACACTGACTGGACCTGATAAGGAGAATGACTCAGAACCTGACAGGGAAACTGGCTCCTGGCCTGACACAGAAACGGACTTTGACCTGACCTGGAAACTGTCTCTGGACTTGACTGGGAAACTAACCAAGAGCTAGGGGAGCGGTAGAGCTCTGGCCCTACTAGAGAAGCTGGTCACTCTGAGCATAGTCAGGCAGTAGCCTGATGACCATCCTGGGCTAGGGACTGAGGGCTGAAGAGGGCTGAGGACTGAGAACATAGTACAGGTAACTTGCAGCCTAGAAGGGCAGGAGGCCCTAAACCTGGCAAGCCAGGCAACTGCCTACCAACTAAGGCAGGGGGCTGCAATCTGAGCAGATCAGGAGACTGCAGACCTGAAAACCGGGCAGCTAATGTAGGGCCTAAGATGGCAGGGGTCTCTAAAGCCTGGCAGGATAGGGAACTGTATACATGATACGCCAGGGGCACCAGATCCGAGCAGGGCAGGAGACTGCAGATCTGGTGGTGACGTAAAAGTGGGGACTACTTGGGTAGAATACCTAGGGCCTGGCAGAGCAGAAAACTTAGAGGCTACTACTGCAGGGGACCTTGGACTTAGAATGGCAGATAACAGGGGCCCTAGTATTAAGGCAGCAGTCCAGGGGCCTAAGCCAGAATTGTGTGAGGTTGCAACTAGGGCCAGAGACTGAGGGCCAGCTAGGGATGAAAACATACATTGGACCTACCAGGAAGGCAGGGAACCCTAGACCAAGGGGGAAGGATACACTAGCCCTAATTTAGAGGTGGGACACTCTACACCTGAGCCCTCTACACCTACCGGGTAGGCCGGACTGAAACTCTAACCCTACTGTGGGGGCAGGAAACTCTGAATCTGACCCTGCAGTGAGGGCAGGGAACTGGACTTCTAGGTCAATGGGGACATCATGGGGGACTTCTTGTGTGTCACCCAGGGTGATGTCTTGCGGATCCCCCAAGGAGAGGATTGGAATGGCCCCTGAGGTGAGTTCTGGAAGGATCCTCGAAGCTGGAACTAGCATGGTGCTAGCAGGCTGGGCCAGCAGGGACCCCTGGCCTGGTACTGGTGGGTCCGACCATGGCAGGGGCTGACAGCACAAGGCCAGCAGGAGCGTGTCCTTGTGGCCACAGGCTTAACTTCGAAGGAAAGAAGGGTCTCATCGAACTAGGCTGTGATTGGAAAGGCCTCAATGTCCGGGCTGCACTTGACTTCTGCAAGAGCTGCAGGCTGTTGCTCGAGCTGGTTGTCAGTCTCGACCAGCAGGGGGTTTGCATTGGGAGGAGAGGACAACAACGGTAGCCAATACATGTCCTATGGCAGCGGCTGACTGCTTCTCCACAACTGGAGAAGGAGTCTCCCTAGTTAAGGATCTGGCTGAGGGGACTGCAGACCTTGGTGTGGTGGACTGTGCACACTGGAATTGTCTGGAAAGCAGACGTGGACCCGGTGCTCTGGTGGCTCAGGCCGGTGGGGGCCTAGTGGTGTGTCAGTAGGGAGAGCACCTGGGTCACTTCGGGGTTTAGTGGCGCTCCCTGAAGGCTGTAGTAGATACGACATAGGGTCTAGCCGGGGAAGCCTGTAGGGATGACGATCTGGTGAATAGCTGGGCCACCTTGGGACATAGTGGAAGTCTCAACGGTCCCATGGAGGTGGCAAATGTGCTAGCAGAGGAAGCATGGGGTTGTGTCTCTCAGGGGAGTAGCCAGGCTTACTCTGGGAGAATCAGCTGGTGTGGCAATGACCATGGCTCTAGTTGGAAGGGCCTAGAGCTGTGATGGTCAGGAGAGTAGCGGTGCTAACGTTGCTCCCGCGGCAGTGACTCAGGCTTGGATTGCCTAGAGAATGACCTCCTGTGCTCTTCCTGCTCATGACGGAGGTCCTTCTATTTCCTCTGCAGCTTCCAAATGGGAGGCCTAGAGCAGGGCTGGTAGTCTCTTAGATGATAGAGGTGTGTAAGGCATCACAGCTTATCTACCTCAGGTGCATGAAGACTTCGTGTGGCAATGTGGGCTGAGGTGGGTGGTGATGGGCGTCTCATGGTGAGATGCACAAACCCCTCTTTGGCATGCTTCAACATATCAATGTAAGCAGGTCCGAATCCGTCTCAAAGAACCGTCAATAAACGCCTAGCTTGAGCTCGTCTGAGAAGTTGGCTGGATATGTCATATTTCAATGTCAAATTCACCATCTCCAGCACCAACCCAACATCAACATGTGAAAATTGCACTTTTCTATGTTTTATAGTAAAAATGATAGAGGAACAGAAGTGTTTCCAATGACATCACCGGTGTGCATCGTGTGATTTTAACCAACTATGAATAGACGTTGCCTACTAATTGCCAACGAATTCACTACTATTTGGTTGATGATGTCATTGGAAACACTTATCTTCCTCTTTTTTTACCATACACTTACCATTCTGGCACTGCTGCAGTGTGTGCAAACCTGGTCAAGAACTACAGGAAACGTATGATCTCTGTAATTGCAAACAAAGGTTTCTGTACCAAATATTAAGTTCTGCTTTTCTGATGTATCAAATACTTATGTCATGCAATAAAATACAAATTAATTACTTAAAAATCATACAATGTGATTTTCTGGATTTTTGTTTTAGATTCCGTCTCTCACAGTTGAAGTGTAACTATGATAAAAAATGATAGACCTCTACATGCTTTGTAAGTAGGAAAACCTGCAAAATCGGCAGTGTATCAAATACTTGTTCTCCCCACTGTATATTATGTTTAGTTTGAGAGGGAGAGTGTTCAGATGAAGACCGGGGTCAACTTTGATAGCTTGCTAGCACTATAATTGATTTGAGTAAAAACAATGTTTCTTTCCCACTATTAAGGTATTTATCTGAGTTACTGACCTCACAATGAGCCAGATTCAATAACTTACATTGTGGTGCTGAAAACCTGAAGCAGCAGCCGCTGCTAAACCAATCGGAAATGGACAGCTCATGGTGCTGAAAGTAGGCAAATTCGAGTAGACCTAATTCATTTAAACTGCCTTCATTTTAATTAGACTTTACTAGCAACAAGAAGACTTAGGTGTTGAAACCTATTTCTTCCTATTTAAGTAATGCGAGGTAGGCTTACTTGTTTGACAGACCAAATTAGGCTATAGGCTGCTATCCATAGATTTTTTGGAAAAATCCTCCACCTACCATGCACTCTACAGACTCCTTGTCAGTAAACTGCTTGGTGTGTTAAGTTAAATCCAGGACTCAAATGCAGGGGGTAAGTGAGGATATGCCATAGGCTTACCTTTTGTTAAAGCAAATGGCAAAAATCTTAACTTAAGATATTGAAGAAAATAACATGGATTCTATTATATAAAGTGCTCTACAATGACACTTTGGTCAGCGATGCTTTATGCTAGAAACTAGCTGTAAAATACCTTAAAAATTCATGACCGATGAATATAAGAACATCTTTGGTTAGTTTCTATGACATTTAGAGTCTGATCTACAACCTTGTATAGCCGAGAAGACAAAACATTAACTTTGCTTGGGAAGTAATCTAATTCTGACGCTATCATTTCTGTAATATAGAAGATGTTTTAAACTCAGACAGCTTTTAGAGAATCACTTGTTACCTTCTGTCGACATTTCACAATGTCATTGGATTTAGGTTAAAAATTGAGTGAAAAAAATATTAAATTCCCTTACATTTATGACTTTTTTCAAATCCAATCAGTTTTCCATGCTGATTGCATATATTTTTTATTATTTTTTCATTTTTTATTTAACCTTTATTTAACTAGGCAAGTCAGTTAAGAACAAATTCTCATTTACAATGACGGCCTACCCCGGCCAAACCCGAACGATGCTGAGTCAATTGTGCACCGCCCTATAGGACTACCAATCATTTGATTAGCTGTTCAGGAGTCTTATGGCTTGGGGGTAGACGCTGTTTAGAAGTCTCTTGGACCTAGACTTGGTGCTTCGGTACCACTTGCCGTGCGGTAGAATAGAGAACAGTCTATGACTAGGGTGGATGCAGTCTGACAATTTTTAGGGCCTTCCTCTGACACTGCCTGGTATAGAGGTCCTGGATGGCAGGAAGCTTTGCCCCAGTAATGTGCCGGGCCGTTCGCACTACCCTCTGTAGTGCCTTGCGGTCGGAGGCCGAGCAGTTGACATACCAGGCAGTGATGCAACCAGTTATGGCTTTTTCTTTGCAACTCTGCCTAGAAGGCCAGCATCGCGAAGTCGTCTCTTCACTGTTGACATTGAGACTGGTGTTTTGCGGGTACTATTTAATGAAGCTGCCAGCCGAGGACTTGTGAGGCGTCTGTTTCTCAAACTAGACAATCTAATGTACTTGTCCTCTTGCTCAGTTGTGCATCGGGGCCTCCCACTCCTCTTTCTATTCTGGGTAGAGACAGTTTGCACTATTCTGTGAAGGGAGTAGTACACAGCATTGTACGAGATCTTCAGTATCTTGGCAATTTCTCGCATGGAATAGCATTCATTTCTTAGAACAAGAATAGACAGACGAAGAAAGTTATTTGTTTCTAGCCATTTTGAGCCTGAAATCGAACCCACAAATGTTGATGCACCAAATTCTCAACTATTCTAAAGAAGGACAGTTTTATTGCTTCTTTAATCAACAAAACCGTTTTCAGCTGTGCTAACAATATTGCTAAAGAGTTTTCTAATGATCAATTAGCCTTTTAAAATGATAAACTTGGATTAGCTAACACAACGTGCCATTGGAACACAGGAGTGATGGTTGCTGATAATGGGCCTCTGTACGCCTATGTAGATATCCCATAACAAATCAGCCGTTTCCAGCTCCAAAAGTCATTTACAACATTAACAATGTCTACACTGTATTTCTGATCAATTTGATGTTATTTTAATGGACAAAAATGAGCTTTTCTTTCAAAAACAAGGACATTATATACATATATACAAAATACCAGTCAAAAGTTTAGACACCTACTCATTCAAGGGGTTTTCTTTATTTTTGCTATTTTCTACATTGTAGAGTAATAGTGAAGACATGAGAACTATGAAGTAACACATATGGAATCATGTAGTAACTAAAACATTTTAAAATATATTTTTTATTTTTTATTCTTCAAAGTAATCACCCTTTGCCTCGATGACAGCTTTGCACACTGTTGGCATTCTGTCAACCAGCTTCCCCTGGAATGCTTTTCCAACAGTCTTGAAGGAGTTCCCCAATATGCTGAGCACTTGTTGGCTGCTTTTCCTTCAATCTGCGGTCCAACTCATCCCAAACCATCTCAATTGGTTTGAGGTCAATTGAGTGTTAAGTGTGCCTTGAATTCTAAATCAATCACAGACAGAGTAACCAGCAAAGCACCCCCATTCCATCACACCTCCTCCTCCAAGCTTCAATGGTGGGAACCACACATGCGGAGATCCTCCATTCACCTACTCTGCGTCTCACAATGACATGGAGGTTGGAACCAAAAATCTCACATTTGGACTCATCAGACCAAAGGACAGGTTTACACCGGTCTAATGTCCATTGCTCGTATTTCTTGGCCCAAGCAAGTCTCTTCTTATTATTGATGTCCTTTAGTAGAGAATAAGAGCACCTCCTACCAGCTGCCCACTGCACTGAGGCTAGGAAACACTGTCACCACCGATAAATTCATGATAATTGAGAATTTCAATAAGCATTTCTCTACGGCTGGCCATGCTTTCCTCCTGGCTACCACAACCCCGGCCAACAGCTCCTCACCCCCCACAGCAACTTGCCCAAGCCTCCCCAGTTTCTCCTTCACCCAAATCCAGATAGTAGATGTTCTGAAAGACCTACACAACGTGGACCCGTACAAATCAGCTATGCTAGACAATCTGGACCCTCTCTTTCTAAAATCATCTGCCGCCATTGTTCCAACCACTATTACTAGTCTGTTCAACCTCACTTTCGTATCGTCCGAGATTCCTAAAGATTGGTAAGCTCCCGTGGTCGTCCCCCTCTTCAAAGGGGGTGACACTCTAGACCCAAACTGTTACAGACCTATATCCATCCTGCCCTGCCTTTCTAAAGTCTTCGATAGCCAAGTTAACAAAGAGATCACTGACCATTTTCAATCTCACCATACCTTCTCCGCTGTGCAATCCGGTTTCCGAGCTGGTCACGGGTGCACCTCAGCCACGCTCAAGGTCCTAAACGATAGCATAACCGCCATCAATAGAAGACAGTACTGTGCAGCCGTCTTCATTGACCTGGCCAAGGCTTTCGACTCTGCCAATCACCGTATTCTTATCGGCAGACTCAACAGCCTTGGTTTCTCAAATGACTGCCTCGCCTGGTTCACCAACTACTTCTCAGATAGATTTCAGTGTGTCAAATCGGAGGGCCTGTTGTCCAGACCTCTGGCAATCTCTATGGAGGTACCACAGGGTCGACTCTTTTCTCTGTATATATCAATGAAGTCGCTCTTACTGCAGGTGATTCCTTGATGCACCTCTACGCAGACGACACCATTCTGTATACATCTGGCCCTTCTTTGGACACTGTGTTAGCAAACCTCCAAATGAGCTTCAAAGCCATATAACACTCATTCTATGGCCTCCAACTGATCTTAAACACTAGTAAAACTAAATGCATGCTCTTCATTCGATCGCTGCCCGCACCCGCCCGCCCGACTAGCATCACTACTCTGGACGGTTCTGACGTAGAATATGTGGACAACTACAAATACCTAGATGTCTGGCTAGACTGTAAACTCTCCTTCCAGACTCATATTAAGAATCTCCAATCCAAAATGACATATAGAATCAGCTTCCTAATTCGCAAACAAAGCCTCCTTCACTCATGCTGCCAAACATGCCCTCATGAAACTGAACATCCTATCGATCCTCGACTTTGACGATGTCATCTACAAAATAGCCTCCAACACTCTGCAGTCTATCACAGTGCCATCCTTTTTGTCACTAAAGCCCTGCATAACACCCACTCGACCTGTATGCTCTCGTCAGCTGGCCCTCGCTACATATTTGTCGCCAGACTCACTGGCTCCAGGTCATCTATAAGTCTTTGCTAGGTAAAGCTCCTCCTTATATCAGCTCACTGGTCACCATAACAACACCCACCCATATCACTCGCTCCAGCAGGTATATCTCACTGGTCATCCCCAAAGCCAACACCTACTTTGGTCGCATTTCCTTCCAGTTCTCTGCTGCCAATGACTGGAACGAATTGTAAAAATCGGTGAAGTTGGAGACTTATATCTCCCTCACTAACTTTAAACATCAGTTATCTGAGAAGATTACCGATCTCTGCAGCTGTACACAGCCCATCTGTAAATAGCCCATCCAACTACCTACCTCATCCCCATAATGTTTTTATTAACTTTTTTTGCTCTTTTGCACACCAGTATTTCTACTTGAACATCATCATCTGCACATCTATCACGCCAGTGTTAATTTGCTAAATTGTATTTAATTCGCTACTATTGGCCTATCTATTGCCTTACCTCCTTGCTCCATTTGCACACACTGTGCATAGATTTTTATATTGTATTATTGACTGGACTTTTGTTTATCCCATGTGCAACTCTGTATTGTTGTTTTTTGTCGCACTGCTTTGCTTTATCTTGGCCAGGTCGCCATCTGAGGTGCAGTTAATTGCCATTTTCTGAGGCTGGTAACTAATGAATTGATCCTCTGCAGCAGAGGTAACTCTGGGTCGTCTTTTCCTGTGGTGGTCCTCATGAGAGCCAGTTTCATCATAGCGCTTCATGCTTTTTGCAACTGCACTTTAAAAAACTTTAAAAGTTCTTAAAATGTTCCTTATTGACTGACCTTCATGTCCTAAAGCAATGAATGTCTGTCATTTCTCTTTGCTTATTTGAGCTGTTCTTGCCATAATATGGACTTAGTCTTTTAACAAATAGGGCTGTCTTCTGTATACCAACCCTGCCTTGTCAGAACACAACTAATTGGCTCAAACGCATTAAGAAGGACAGAAATTCCACAAATTAATTTTTAACATAGCACACCTTTTAATTGAAATGCTTTCCAGATGACTACTTCGTGAATCTGGTTGAGAGAATGCCAAGAGTGTGCAAAGCTGTCATCAAGGCAAAGGGTGGCTACTTTGAAGAATCTCAAATATAAAATATACACTTAATTGTTTAACAGTTTTTGGTTACTAGATGATTCCATATATGTTATTTCATAGTTTTGATGTATTCACTATTATTCTACAATGTAGAAAATTGTAAAAAAAAATATTAAGAAAAACCCTTGAATGACTAGGTGTGTCAAAACGTTTGACTGGTACTGTATATATACATATATACATGTATATGTGTGTGTGTGTGTGTGTGTGTGTGTGTGTGTGTGTGTGTGTGTGTGTGTGTGTGTGTGATAGGATGTATAGTCATTGTGGACAGTATGTCGATAGAATATGTAGTATGTCCTAAGAATACGTTTCTAGAAGTTGAGTACAAATAGTCTATAAAGTGGTCAATATCTTTGCAATTGTTACAAACAAGTAAAGAATAAAACAATGTTTAAAATGAATACCTAGATGACTGCAAAAGATGAATACATTAGGCTACATAGGCCTACACATTTAAATAACATGGAAATAATTTGTATGTTATTTGAATTGAAATCTATTTACCTAATTCTAGGCTGCTGTCTGTAATTCTTGCGTCAATGTGTTTCATGATGTGTGACAACATGTGCCCAGTGATGTGCCCAATCTGTGATGTAAGTGCATTATTAATAAGCCTCCTCAATAGCCCATTTGCAGCCATAGGTGGTCATATCTCTCTAGGAGCTGATCCATTGTCAGTATTGTGGAATAATTCTGATGTTAAGGTCAAATTTGAATAGATAAAGCTGGTCTAAGAGCAGCGCTGCTTTTCTTTCGACCCTATCAGTATGCATCCAAATAGTTTAAAAATGCACTTAGCGAATGTTCCCGCTAAGTGCTTGATTGGGAAACACTTTGGTAAATAACGATGCATCTGGTACATTATAGTAAAGCTTAGTAAAGCATCGCAACTGGAAACGAGGCCATGGTCTGTCCTAGAAGTGAGGGTAAACCGTAGTCATGTTCTCTGCTATCCACCTTATTATGTTTTAATTTTCTTCAAGCCTTCAGGGAGGGTTTAGTGAGAATATATTTTGCTGAAGGGAGGGCCATCCATTTATTTCAGGGGTAA
Organism: Oncorhynchus nerka; assembly: GCF_034236695.1. Taxonomy (NCBI): domain Eukaryota; kingdom Metazoa; phylum Chordata; class Actinopteri; order Salmoniformes; family Salmonidae; genus Oncorhynchus; species Oncorhynchus nerka. The sequence continues at coordinate 5,354,599 of NC_088396.1, read as the reverse complement.
GATTTTCACCTAACCCTTATTATTTATATTATAGTCAACAAAACCTATCACTCTTAGTAGTTTTAATGACTAGACCAGAGACCATTTAATTTATGCTCGTTGTGCTCAACTTCAGAAAGATGGGTAATTCTTGTTAAATCTGACAAGAACGCATTTGTTTTGGTTCTACTGTTGTCTCCAAAATTATCATTCATCCCATATAAAGGAAAAATGAGAGAGAACGAGACACGTTTTCCCTGCGACTTTTGCTTTGTCCTTGCCAAAGTGGCGTCTGCATGTCTGACTCAGTCGGTTACTGATTTGCAGGCAGCATGGTAAGGTGGCCCATGTAAGTGATTTCCACCGGCATCCCACTAAAGGAGAACAAATCGCTGACAAAGGAGAGAGCCTTTCCCATTCAGTGCTGTCGTTAGGACAACCGAAAAGTATTCCTCAGATAATAAGTTCTACTTCAAAGCGTTTCTCATTGATGGTGACTGCTTCACTCCTTTTCATTAAGTCCCATCGGGCGGAGGGAACTATCGCTTTGGTTATTTTTCATCGTGTTTATTTTGCAACATTCACGGAGCACTTGTTTTAAATAAATAGAAATGGATTCAGTCCAAATAACGGTTTATTGCCAAAGGAGAAACGTCAGAACACTGCTTGTAGTCAATAAAACTTGATTAGCTGACATAAAGAGGGAATAAAAACTATTTGGAGACAAAGCAGGAGAAAAGGTACGAGAGGTGAAAATTGCCAACAAACGTTTCGAACAAGGTCAATGTAACATGCATCTCAATAGAGTGCCTTGCGATGGAGATGACTATTTGGGAATCTGTCCGTTTTCTGGGTTGTTCTATTGTCATTGCCATCAGTGATTTATATTGGTTAGCCTACATCTCAGAGCAGTCTGCTTTTCACTCAGTCTGGCGTTGAACTGTGTGCGGTTGATTAGGTGCTTGTTTGTGTGTTTCTGTTGCTGCCATTCTGGTTTTGCAGCTTGTTCTACATGACGCAGAAACCAGACTCAAGAGGCCCCATAATACTATGGGATAAATAAAGACTATTTCTTAACACTCTCTTACAAATGTGACTTATGGAGCGCAAAGACATATGAATAATGCATTGTACTATTTCACTCATTTCATTCTTGCGTAAATGGCACACTTTTTAAGACAATTCAATTTCGCCTGTGTCTGTTGTATGACTGCATGTATAAAATCGTCTGTGCCTATTATTTGCCCATCCTATACTACCATACATTATCACGTAAAAATGGCAAAACAATTGTGTCCCTGTAGACCTGTTTCATTTTCTGTCAACAATATAGACCAGCTATCTTTGTCGACACATTACGTTTTTCGGGTAGAAGGTGCACTGTGCGCTTTGATGATAGTCCATTTAGTGGCAGTTAGTGGGTTTTTACCAGACATATTCAAATGTGAGCGTCTCGCTCCCCAATTGCTGTAGAAATCGTAACGCACCATGAAGAGTGTCAAAGCGGCGGGCCTTCCGCTCAGAAGTATAGCAGGCCTTTGAAGTTGTGCAAGACTCGGGTTGGCCAATTTTAATTCTGGACAGGGCCGACTTTGAAAGTGAGGTTGCGCGTTTTAATGGAGAAATAAGAAGGGGGACTTGTTTTATATAGTCTATACAAGGTCCTACATATTGATATCTTTTATATTTTATTGTTTCAATTAATGATTCATGGCTCGGTTGCTTTGTCCTGTCCCGCATTTCAGACAACGCCATTAAGGTGCTATACTTTTCTCCATTAGCCCTGATTGTTTTATATCAGCCCTTTACTGTGCCTGTTGTTTGTGAGTTACCAGTGAAAACTTTATTGAACTGTCAATAATTATGAATTCACATATTCCCTCGCATTTAATCTTTGTCAGTTTTGAGGGGGCTCCCCGTTGAATTTTGATGTGTCTTGTTGACAAAACCGTTGATGTTTACGTCTGTGATTATTAGAGTCGGGGATCCAGCCAGCCAGTTGCTTGTTTTGGGCAAGGTGTTTGTAGTCTACGATTACTTCGATCATTTGTAGGCTACGATAATGTGATAATAGCTTTACAACTGAGTTTACCAGCAAAACGGTTGCATTTACTGCGTGCAAACAAGTCAATTATGTAGGCATATCCTTATCTAAGGAATTACATCCTACACTGACAGGCCTCATGCATTCTATGAAGAAACAATACAGTTGTGTTAACTAAAACACACGTATTAACTACTAACACGGCCTGGTGTGTTTATTAAGCTTGAAAAGGAATTCATCCTGTCAGTTGATTTTTTATTGTACCTTTATTTAACTAGGCAAGTCAGTGAAGAACAAATTATTATTTACAATGACGGCCTAGCCTGGCCAAACCCTAACCCGGACGGCGCTGGGCCAATTGTGCGCCGGCCTATGGGACTCCCAATCACGGCCGGTTGTGATACAGCCTGTAATCGAACCAGGGTCTGTAAATGCAGTGCCTTAGACCGCTGCGCCACTCGGGATCACGAACATCAAGGGTCTGCACAATCATAGCTGTTTCATCATCACTTTTTATCCATCGTAAATAATGGCACCATGCACCCCAAATAGAAAAACACAGTCACTACAAAGGGCATGCGAGAAGAGGAACGTTTCACAATACACTGCCTATTCAAGTAAAGAATCCTTATTTTTCTTTTACAGAACAAAACCATCAGTAGGTCTATTACATATTCACCAAAATTAATATTATTATTCTTTGGTGTCTCTGTAAATCCAGTACAACATTTATACCAGCAAATAAATTACAATGTACAAAACAACATATTATTCGTAATTAAGACTAAGAACAACATTCACGAGCATCAGTACAATTATATACAAATCCGACCGTCATTGACAAAACCTGTCAGTTTACATATTTAGGGTCCCAAAAGGACTTATTCGTACTTGTGTAAAAGTGGTGTGTTTTTTTTGCATAAAATATAGTCTTAAATTGTTCTTAAATATAACAAAAGTCCATCCAAACATAGTCTTAAATCTTAAAACTAAGTTTGGACCCTTTTAGACACTTGCGTCTTAGCAATTTTATCATGTGGGTGCGAATGTCTGTCGCTATCTGCAGGTGTTCGATATTCAATTGGATGTTTAGACTACATTAGTTCTCGCATCTACTGTGAGATATACGTAAGAAAAATGGAATGCCACTCCCCCATTCTTGGATGTTTAGGCATTATTATAGTGTTCATGGGCTGTTGATAAGGTTCATGTACAGCAACGTCTATTTCTGCCTTCTGTCTGGGATTGGACATTGATTAATAAAACAGGTTACATTGCCAGGGATTGCGATCATATGGACAATGTCAATGTAAGCATAATTCATCCGTGTTAAACGATGCAGGCATGTAAATGTAGCCTGCATATGTGTGCATGTGTTTTCTCAAAGACTTATCCTTACTGGTGACATTGTATTTCTGTTCTCAGTATATTTAGGCTTCTCTTGGTCCTCTCTATAGGCTATTTAAATAATAAAGCTTTCAAAATGAATATGATTTCCTTTTCTCAAATAATACTGGTGATTGTAGCTTTTCTATATTGAGACTTGTTGAGATGTTGATACATTCGGCTGTTTAGAAAGCGAACAGAGAGGGCACGTTTTATTGGCTGTTGTTCTTCATCATCATCTGACATCCGCGGCGCTATTTCTTGCTCCATAAAGTCCCATTTATATGCTTACAGTCAGTACAGTCCCCATGCAGGTAGTTCTTACTACACTTCTAACCAGTTGGGAGATAATTTGGGGGAATAAACGCAATTTGTTATGTTTGTAAACATTAGAGCATTGTCCTCGCGTCTGAATTTCTGAAAGAGTCCTCTTCCTCCGAGTCCGAAGTTGGCACATCGCTGGAGGGGGTGTGGAGATGGTTGGGTCCCCCGCTCCCCTGGCACACGTACCACTCATTGAGGTTGGTAACCTGAGGCGAGAGGTTCGCGGACCGGTTCCTGTGCGGTTCGGAAGCGGGCGAAATGGGCGCGCCAAGAGGGTTCGTAGAGGAATGGTATGAAGCGTTGACAGAAGGGGGCGGGGGCGACTTGCAGTGGACTTTCATGTGCTTTCGCAGCGAGCTGGGGTGCGTGTAGGACTTGTCACAGCCTCTGACTTTGCAGTAGTAAGGCTTGTCACTCGTGTGGACGTGTGAGTGCTTCTTCCGGTCGCTGCTGTTGGCGAATTTCCTGTCGCAGCCATCAAACTCGCACTTGAAAGGCTTCTCCCCTGGAAGAGATTGAGATATTTAGCATTAGAGGCTACTCATATCATATCAGGAAAGGGTGCATGTGTTTTAACATTATATACAACATAGTGATGACATTGTATAAAAACATTTGATCGAAGTCCAAGAAGAATAACAAAGTTACCAAATGGATCGGCCCAATAACAATGTTATGACATCAAATGTATACAATATATTCCCAGCAAACAGCAATGCCAATTTCTTTAAATTTGACATATACAAAGGATCGTCAATTTTCACCGTTATTCAACATGGACGTTCACATGCTCTACCCAAAGTAGGCCCATAATTGAAACCACCGCTTAACTGGTAACATATCACTTCCCGCAGTATAAGACTACTCCAAAACTGATCAGTGTGGCAGCCCACTCTGCCACTAGGGCTTCCTGTCCGACATACCTTTTTATTATACATCTACATCCGCGTCACTCCTCTCCCACATGTACAAGGAATGTTCCTGACTGACTGAGCACGTGGAACATGTCATAGGGTGGCCCGTGGGCTATACACGTGAACGCGCAGGGGAAATGTGTAGACTATACAGTCACTGTTTTTTTTCCCCATTGCGTCTGTTTTTCTCACTGTTGTGAATGCCAGAAGGCGAAAACATTCAGAGGTTGCTTTGATGTTGGCTATGTGATACGTGTTGCGGACACAAGTGCATTGGTAGTCCTAAATGAATGCCTTTTGGCGAAAGAGAAACATATCTGTTGTAATGCTTGTATTGAGAATAATGTGCATAGCATGATTTATGATTGTAAGATGGACAACTCAAAATAGAAAAAACATACATCGGGCCACCATGACAGTGTAGGGGCGACCCCTAGGGTGTATTGTTTGTGTTTGTACTTTAGAAAAACGTGTTATTGCCACAATCTGAGTCTGCACGGAAAAGGGGCTTCTCTTGCTAGCTGTTACTAAGTAATCCCCAAAGGCTTGATGGTGCATCATGACGGTTTCAGTGGGCTCTGCTCTTGTCTCCCTTCTCACTTACTACCAAAGACACTGACATGATCTGATTGCCGTGCTGTTTTTCGCGTGAGTCCAGTCTTGGGAGCCACTTGCTGTCCAAACAGGCCAGCCCTCAATGACACTTGTCTCACTTACGTCGTCGCCGTGTGAGTTATAAGGTGGAACATTGGGTCTGCTTTGCAGGCTACTCGGTAACATAGCATGCGTACTGTATTGCATCATACTACAAGTGTTTAGACTGACAAACGCCATTGCTATGGTCGGCCTCTAAGGACATGTACTAGGCTACTGTATATCATTTTGTAAGAAAAGCCAGCCCCAGTAGCCCTTTTCACTTTGTTGTTTTCCTTTGGTCAGCCTGAAATTATTATGGGTCAAGATTCGAATAGGTTATCATCAGCCTATGACACAATAGTCTAAAACTGTTATAACGCCCCCCCCCCACACACAAAAATGGTTTCATTTTCATCTGGTCTTCTACAGTTTTTAGGAGCTCGATTTAGTAACGTATAACATCCATACTAGACATTGAAGTGATGGTTTTCTTCTGCTGTGAAGAGTCGATAAATCAACATAGCTTGCTAACATGACCCATAACGGCGTAAACGTCATACGGACTAATAACTAGAACCATATGGCATAATCCCCCTCCTCTAGCTTCCACGTCTCTTCGAGTAAATAGCTATCTTTCAAAAAGTTATTACTGTACATCGAATCACGTGATGCCTTGGCTTGACCATAATTCATCATTTTATTCAATTAAATATCGTTCCTGTTACTTTTACGCATGCTCACCCCATGCCCGCCAGCAATTCAAATGAAAGCTTTTCACAATATATATTTTGTTGTCTATGACACAAAAAAAGTGTCTTTAACATTTTTAAAGCGTCTACTTTCATTCAAGAGATCGATTTCTGTTTGTTTTAATACAGTTCTAAAATCATTCGGAAAACTTGCACTGACCTGTGTGTGTCCTTTTGTGAATCTTTAGATTTTCCGAGCGAGCGAAAACTTTTCCGCAGCCGGGGAAAGGGCAAGGGAATGGTTTCTCTCCCGTGTGAACTCGGATGTGGTTTATCAGTTTGTATTTCGCCTTAAAAGCTTTCCCCTCCCGCGGACATTCCTCCCAGAAGCAGACATGACTGGCTTGCTCCGGTCCCCCGACGTGCTCCACCGTGACATGGTTGACCAGCTCGTGCATGGTGCTGTACGTTTTGGAGCAGGGCTTCTTTGAAGTTTCATCCTGTTCAATCCATTTGCAGATTAACTCTTGCTTGATGGGCTGCCTCATGTATCTCAGAAATGCCCCCGCGGCTCCGTGAGGAGCGGAAGCGATGTTCACATTGAGGTTCATGGAGTTGTAGCTGTGGATAGAAGAGGGTCCATAGTGCTCGGGCCTGTGGCCAAAGTGCTCTGGCCTGCCGTAGATGTCCCCCGGTAGACCAAGACGCATCTGCCCGTTGAGGGCATGGTGGTGGTGGTGGTGGTGGGCACCTGGGGCCGCTTGGTCGTGGAGTCCAGAGAAAAGTGGATGGGCACCAGTCTCGGCGTGCCCATAAGCACCTGTTGGTGCGATGAACATGCCATGGTGATGAGGGGAGGAGGCGGAACTATGCTGGTCGCCAAGTGCATGCATAGCCGAGGCTGAGAGTTCTCTCCTGAGGATGTAGTCCCTGCTGCTAGAGTAGCCTGAGTGGGGGTGAGGAGCCACGGGGAAACCTACTGTGGTCTGAGCAGAAGTGAAGGATGCTGCCGTTGCAGCGGTCTGGGCTTCGTGATGGCTCTGAATGTGCTGAGAGGGGCTAAGTTTGAGAGCGTTTGTCTGTGCCATGTGCTCGGGTCCAAATGGAGTGAGTGCCACTCCGGGGTCGTTGCCCATCTCCCCAGGGTGGTGGTGGGCATGGTGGGAGTGAGGGTGATGCACCCCTAGCCCCGGGAAGCCTGTCATATTCTGATGAGGAAGAGGTTGAGTCGCTGCCAAATCCGCTAATCTTATCGCCGGATTCCTCTTGCTCAAAGGGGGCTCCATAACTACACTGTCAAGTCCATCCACCGCTATTGTTTCTCCCCCACCATCACGCTTTTCTAAAACATTAAAATATATGTATATAAGCGAACTATATAACTTCTTTTGTCCTGCCTCTAACTCTGCTTGTTCCTTTTCTCACTCAGTCCTCAAGCGATTGACAGAACATACAACAGTTGGAGGACGCAGTAGGGAATACAGTTTAGAAATGGCACTGCGGGTATTGGATGGATTTCGGTGACTGGCAGTTAAGAGAACGAAGCGATTGGCTGTCGTTCAGCGCAAGGGCTCAGCGGGGTTCCGCCCCCTCGCTCTCTTTATCGCTGTTGACTCCAAAAAGTTTTACACTCAAAGTTACCAGCAAATCAGTTTATGCGGCATGGTGTTTACCCGGGGCTGACGCACGTGGATGAAATTTAGGTCTACAGTATTAAAAAGCGTTTATCTCTTCTTGTTCGTATTCTTCTTTAGGGGTGTAACCCCAATGTAGAAAACATAATTTAAAATCAAATATATTCTTATCACCATAACTCAAGTAGGCTATATGTACTTTTATTCAGGTCAAATTAAATACATACACATCAATAATAATGGAGACATTTAGCCAATCAAGTACTTTTAAAGCCATGGTCTCGAACAATGTATTTTCTTTCCAAGACTAATGGCCATAGCGAAAGCTGAAATGTCCACAACACTTCAAAGTCGCTATTCAAATTAGTGATTATTATTTAACAATTTATCATTTAGTATGCAATAGAAATGTTTTATATGCATACAATTATAGTTCATATTGTTTCCCACCATAACATCTTTCCCCTTTAAAAAAAAATGCTTAATGATGTTTCCACTTGATATGGGTGACATACTATGCAGTTGATGTCTGTCCATGTTACATTTCTGAATTATTTATTGAGTTATTGCAACTTTATACTTAGTAGCATAGCGCAGTTTCGCGGGGCCGCAAGATATGAGCAAGCAAAACAGTGATTCAATATTTCTCCATCAGTGATGGATTTGACAAGCTACTGATGGAGTTGACAACAGATACCCAAAACAGACATATTTTTGCCTCTAAAAATAAAAGTGTATAAAGTATGTAACATGATTCATTTGAAAGTACCCAACAAAAACATAACCATACTATCAGATATGTTAGCACTCTGACAGAGTTGAGTTGAACAAAAATCGGACTTCATTCAAGTGATATGCACAATAGCAATTGTGTTAGCCTTAGTTGCTTTATGACTCTAAAACCTCGTTAAATGTAACATGTTTGAACCAAAATTATTATTAATTGGAAGATGGAGTTGACAGCTTATGCATGGTGATTCCAATACTGTTTGTTTAAATCTATTAAAAGTAGAGAACTTTTCAGACCATGAGTGGTCTTGTTGCACTACATGTAATGAAGACATGGATAAAGGGGTCCTTATGGTAGAGACCTCATTCATTTAGGATTTTTGACAAATCTGACTGAGTTGACCAAATCTCAGGACACATCTTTTATGAATCCGTTTTGAGATAAATAATTATTTAAAGTCACAGATGGCTATTACAATAAACTACATAAGATCATTTTCCAGATAATATCCAATATTGTCAGTTAGGAGGGGGTGGGGGCCCCGTCTTGCGGGGACTGCGAATGTGTCTGCTAAACCGGTGTTTATACTCCACTAATACAGTATTGCATGAGTTGTGCAAGTATCACGGAGCACTAGGACAATTTGGAAGTCATTCAATACTGTGCAACCATCCATGCATAACCAAACCGGTCTCAGCCGAAAAGCATGTTGGAATATTTTGTATTTATTTTGTGCTTAGATATAGAAGCACATATCTTATAGGCACATAGAAAGGAATATTTTAAAAGAAAAGTGTTGACATCTGAATTGTAGTGTTAAATTTGAGGCTAATGAATTAAATCACAAGTAGCCTACACATACCAGGGTGCCAGATTTAACAAACGAAACGTGTTGCATATATAACAATCATGTCCATCGGAGATTTTAGCCAGCATTTGATCAACAATTGCATACACATTATATAACGTATTATATTTTAAGACCTATCTATTTTGCTAAATTACTTTACAAATCTAGGATTTTCATTCTCACCACTGCCCCATGTATGGGGTGAGCTGAGTAGTGTAAATAGTTTCTCAATAAGTTGCCAGTGATCCACTCAAAATAGTTAAATTCACTTTTTATGACCCTAGCAAGGAACGGAGTAAGAGAAGCTTGTAAAACCTAGAATTGTTTCACTTTTATGGTCGTGGCCCACGCCTTCTTGTATGGTCCCTGTTCGACACAGCAGGACGTGTATCTGTCATCGATTTCATATGTCTTTTTTTTCAGACACCTTTGTAATCGATTTATGATCGACGGCCTCACACATCTCGATGTAATTGGTTCTTAAAGTGGTAGAAACATGACGGGGTTTGCCCAAAACTACCCCAGTAGTCAACTTCAACTAATTAAATTCATGAATCTAATACTTCTAGACACTTTCGCAGAGTAGTTTTGTTCTCGACATAGGGGCAGTGCATGTAAAATGACTATTTCGTATTTAATAGCCTACTTTTTTACAGAGGAATTTGTTTGACCCAAGACCTTAGCATAGTTGAATGGTGTCATCACATACCGTTGCTGACAATCTGAACAATTATTATTAATACATAGTACACTTTTGGCATGGTTCCTTGTCTTCCGATGACTTGAAAATCAACAGTTGCACTCATAGTTGATTTTACCTTTGGAGCAACCTATATATCTCTAAAATACTTTTAAAAAATTGCGCAACAACGGACATATTAGGCCTAGTGCTTACTCATTATCCATGACTCTGTATAAATCAGTTGGCCTATATGGGTATTGACTTAAAAGGGAATAGGTCTGCATGCACCTGTGGTTTAAATTCATAATTACCATTGATACGTGCTTCAAAGTGTCATAGAGTGTACTTTTTGGATACAGAAGGCTAGCCTACAATGCGCAATTCAAATAAACAGTAAGCACACCTCCCAATATATTGTTAAACACAATTAATAGATGGCCTGCACATACAAATAACAGGTAGGCCTATACATAATTTGGCTCACAAGTTTTTAATTTACATCTAATGAATGGTCAATGAAACAACCCCGTTGGGATACATACAGTACAATGTGTATGTTGTTATCATCTACGAACAAGTGTTTCATTCGATAATACGATTCCAATCTCAAAGTGATCTCTAGGGAATAGTAAAAAACAAATGAATATATTATTTTACAAAACACATTAGTACAGAGAAGGGTCCATAGTTGTCAGGCCTAGGCTTCTAGGTTTTTATATAGTAGGCGAAGAAAAAAACGATTACAGAATTTCCGAAGGGTTATTTCAAAGAGCACCCCTCTGAACTTCCCAACTGAATGAAGGAGTTAAATTCCTTGATTCCGATTCGTACGAAAATGCTCCCAAGGCCCTTCCTTACTTCAGACGCTCAGCTGGAAGACGGGCTTTAAACTTCTTAAAAGAAAAGGCTCTTTGTTATCATTTTTATTTTTATTTTACAGAACAAGTCAAGAGGCCAACATATGTGGTATTAATAGGTAAAACATTCATGAAACAAACAGGGTCATGGAAACCACACAAGTAACCTTCCAATGCGTCAACATATTGCTATTGTCAAATGAACTAATGAAATACGCCCGGCTTTTAAGCGCTGCGCCATCAGGGCATGCAATGGTTTTATCCTTGTTGTTGGCAATATTAAAATCATAAGCATTATCATGAATATTTAGTCAGAACTTCTGTGGGAGTTTTTTCTCTGTTAACCAAAAATAGTGAAAGGTGTGTTAGTGTCCATATATTAGTTTATATACATTTTACAATGTATGTTATAGGCTATGTATTTTAACACTTTCTGGCTCGTCCTGTATTCTGGCTCTGAGAAACTTGTTGAAATGTATGTCGTGGGGAATTTCAGATGGTCCTTTCTTCTAGAGGTAGATGGAAATAAGAACCCATAGCTAGCTATGGGTCTCTGATCCGATTGAGTTTTCTTTCTTTCTCTTTCATTTATTTTTGTCAAGTGACAGGGCCAAGGGGTTTTGTAGTTTTCCACGGAAATAAAGAAGTTCTTTTAAGAAGTCGGCAGACGTGACTTTGAACTTGGATCAGATCCTGCGTGTCCCGTGGTGCGGGGAGAAATAGATTCTTGGAAGAATGGCAGAGAACGCTCTGGCTGCCCCGGCTTGGGGCTGAGTGAGAGAGGGACATGATTCCCAAAGTTTTCAGACGTCCTACCTACTCTCCGTCCCATTATTGCCCGCTATTTTAAGTGTTTGGGAGGCGAGAGGGACCAGAGAAAGTTTAATTTGTGTTGGAGCAGGAGCACTTGTGGGACTTGAGTTCAATGGGAGTGTAAGTAAACTTCCTTCACTTAGTGTGTACATTTCAATGGGCAGCTGTTGTTGGGAGACCGTTGTTAAACGCAGTCCATACAGTACGCGCTTTGGATGAAAAGACTCACTATATTAGCAAACCTTGTGAGTTGGCGGTGTTTTTGCAGGCACGACTAGCAAGCGTGGTTTCTTGTTGAGATTGATTGGGACTTTATGGTAGGCTATGGCAGTTGAAGGGAAGGACCATTAGGCTTTTGGATCTAGGCTATTTTATTCTTTAGTAGCCTATTCTAGAAACTCTATTTTATTTATTAATTTAATACATTTTGTTTTCAACAAACACACCCAATTGTGATGAAGTTACACACAATTATTGTCTGTAATGCTCTCTAATATTTTCACCAAATTATGACTAATTAGAAATAATGGGTGTAGACCTATGGCAGTGTGTTTTGATTATCGTTAGGCAATAGATATCTATAGTAATCTCATTTTACGCATTTAAAAAAAAAACTTTTACCGGATAAAAAACATTCAAACATAAGCTCATGCTGTTGATTTCAGATAACATAAACAGTAACCATATTTTTGGGGCAAGACTGACACACTGCACAAGCTAAGCAAAGTGAACAAACCACCAACCCGGCTCTCTACAAAAACAAGGTAAGTACTCTCTGAATATTTAGTACCTCGTCTGTGTGTGTGTGTGTGTGCGCGCGCGCGCAAAGCCATGCTTGGGGAATATATATCCCTGTAGTAAAGATTGAATATGCCATTGAAACAGTAGGCTAATACCACTTCCCCAAACCCAAACCCGTAATACACATGGGAACCCACATTAGAATTACTTTTAGAAGTGTCATTTTATAGGCATAGTAGACAATTGACTAACACACTACCTTTATAGACTCGTGATTTTTATGTTTTCAAATGATTAGGCAATGTTCTTTAGCAGAATATGAACATCATGTACCGTTGTCATGTAAAAAAAAAGGTAATTTTGGCATTACAATTGGTGCGCAGACTGCTGTGTAATATTTGAACAAACGTACGTATAGACTTACATGAGCCTATGGTAGTTCAGTGAGGGTTGCAGGAGCAGATGCTATGAACATACATGATTCCCTTTATGGGGTAAATGATCAGTAACAATTTTTTGATAGTACTCTGTTACATATATCTACAAGCTCTACAATAGAAATGTGAGGATAAACAGTAGAAACATAAGGTAAGCATAGCGAATCAGAAAACAATATGCCATTTAATGTCATGAAATACATCATGAATAATGCATAATGCTCACTATTATATGCATTATGTATTCCATGAAATGAAATGGCATATTGGTTTCTGATTTCCTATATTGTATGCTTCAGTTTCCTCTGTATAACTACACATGTATATTGCAGAGCTTGTAGATATGTGGCCTATTTAAGCGTCCGTTATTACCCACTTATAAACGCAGCCAGGTCTCCCGTGATATAAGTCAGTTAGTATAAACGCGTGCGTTATTACGTATAGACTACATATAAACACTGTCAATACCTAAAATAATGTTTTGGCTAAATAATTTAAAATATTTGCTAACTACATCCGCCTGTCTAATGATACATTGACTATGACTGTTTACATTTCATTACATGTGCTGACCCCACCTTCTCCCCAAAAGACCAGCTCGCTATTTCAATGATCGTTATTTTCTATCATATTTATTTAACCGTAGCTCAACTTTTAAAGCCCGTTATCACACAACGTGCAATTTCGTGTTGTCAAGCCACTGGTTATACAACAAGCTATAAAATTAAGGTTTTGAGGAATCATTTCCGATACTATGCCCCCCACACCCCCCCCCCCCCCACACACACACACACACTCGCTCTCGCTCCCTCTCTCATTGTACCCTTCCCCCTAAAAGCCGCTCCTAACAAGTAGGCGGTAATTATTAGTGAAAATGGCGATCAGCTATTAGTCGTCAAAGCGGTACCTGCTATTGGAGGGGCACTTGGGATTGATGAGACGAAGTGGCCAATGAGACTGCTTGGAATGAATGACCGGGCTTCAGTTAAAGGGGGCGTAAGAGGAGCTAGTGCCAGTCCACGGTGAAAGAGGGACCCTCCGCGATAAACACAGACAAGCGAAAGAAATAAACACACCAATCCGAACAACAATCCGAGATGCTGCAACAACCCGCACTCTCTCCGTGCGAGGACACCTAGTAAGATAATTATTCAATTCTTCCTGTGTGTTTAAACGCAATCAGCATTCACAGTTTCCAGAGGAAAAACGCAAAGGAATCTCTTCGTTTCATGGGGATTTTTAGTAACAAGTTAACTACCAGTGAATATAGACGTGTTTGTGTAGTTTTTTCCCCTACGAGCGGATCATCGCTTTGAACTTTGCCTGATATGGTGTTTCCATGCAATGAAGTTGTGAATAACCCTAACCGAATATAATATTGAATTGTACTTTTCCCCCCAAAATTGTTTGTACACAAGCTGATTCGAACGAAATTCGCTTTGAGAGACCATGTTACTGGACGCAGGTCACCAGTTCCCCGGACTGGGAGTTGGCACGTTTGCCAGGCATCACACAGCGAGCGAGATGCAGGAGAGAGACTTGAGTTTAGCACAAAATAGCTTCGTCGACTCGGCACACATGGGTGCGTTTAAACTGAACCATGATCTTTCTCCGGGACAGAGCTCAGCCTTCACCTCTCAGGCGCCCGGCTACCCCACAGCAGCATTGGGTGCACACGCCGCCCATGTCACCTCGTACGCGAGTTCCCCATTCAACTCCACCAGGGACTTTCTTTTTCGCAGCCGCGGCTTCGGAGAATCCTCTCCGGCGAGCAGTCAGCACGCTATTTTCGGCCCCACTACCGGGTCTCTCCATCATTCCCACACAGACAGTCAAGGCCACATTCTGTTCCCCGGGATTCACGACCAGCATGGGTCCCACGGATCCCCGAATGTGCTCAACGGGCAAATGCGTATTGGACTACCAGGTGAGGTTTTCGGGCGTTCCGACCAGTACCACCAGGTCTCCAGCCCAAGGACCGACCCTTATTCGGCCGCCCAGCTCCATAACCAGTACAGCAGCATGAATATGAACATGGGTATGCACATGGGAGCTCACCAGCACCACCCCGGTGCCTTTTTCCGCTACATGCGGCAGCAGTGCATCAAACAGGAGCTCATCTGCAAATGGATCGACCAGGAGCAGCTAAGCAACCCCAAGAAGAGTTGCAACAAAACTTTCAGCACAATGCATGAGCTGGTCACGCACGTCTCGGTGGAGCACGTCGGAGGACCGGAGCAGAGCAACCACATTTGCTTTTGGGAAGAGTGCCCCCGCGAGAGCAAACCGTTTAAGGCAAAATACAAACTGGTGAATCACATTCGGGTCCACACGGGAGAGAAACCCTTCCCCTGCCCCTTCCCTGGATGTGGCAAGGTCTTCGCACGGTCGGAAAACTTGAAGATTCACAAGCGCACACATACAGGTAATTATAGAATATTTATAGCATTTTGCCCAAATGTTTCTCATCTCTCGAGCACTTTTTTCGTTTCGTAAAAGTATACGGCACAGTTAAGAATTCGCTGTGCCAATGCGCCATGCTATATTTAATCTTAGCCAATTGCGTAGCCTGCAAAAATCGAATTATTCTCGTTGTCAAAACATCCAAGTTGACCAAATTTAAGATGACTATCGGTCGATAGATACTATCGGTCGGTATTTTTAGACTGCCACGGTAGACATTCACACCTATGGTCAAAGTAGATTTGGATTTAAGAAAGAAAAGCTGCTAGCATAACGTGCGAATTGTACTCTAAAAGAGTAAACACATAGCCGACGCGTCTCGAAAGGATTAGATTTCGTCCAGTTTTGGAGAAACTCAATGTTTTGCAACAATGTGCTAAATTATGTAATATTCTGTCGAGGTTTTATGCTTTGTAAACTTAAAAATGGGTCAAAGGCGAGACGAGGGCTTCTGGCTCGCAGCGGAGCAGTAGTAAATCTCATCACCCGGTTTAATGTTTACGCAAGACTGAGCTTTTAGGATTAAATCCGGAATGCCTCGCCTCTTTTTCACATATCGATTTATTTTGTTTTGTCCGTTGAGAATTATTGTTTGGCTTTTTGTTTTCTGGAAATCGTATAGCGAATTTACTCATCGCAAACATGCAAGTGTGTGAATGTGTGTAATGGCCTATTCTGTTTTCTCAAGCATTCCATTGGTAGTAGCCTAGGTGCTAGATGCATTACCAGCCTTTGACTTTGGGACTATTTTCTGGGGGGATTTAGTTGTGCTATACAGCCATGGAATTGGTCAGGTGCTAATTCGTTTTGTTATTGTTTCCAAGCAAATGGCGCCTTATGCACCAAAGGGTATTGCCCCACATGGGATGCTTGCTTATGTTTAGGCTATATACATTTAACTCAGGCATGTTGTTACTATTTTGACATCAATTCTACATTTCAGAGCCCTGACATATATTGAAATATAGTAGTCTATGAAATACATAAGTAGGCCTAAATGTACTTAGCCTACTGGCTTACTTACATTCAATTGCTGTGATTCAAAGAAATAGGCTTCCCATAGGCCTAAATGATAAGCTATTTCTTAAAACCCACCATATAACATAACATTTCGGCACCCACGAACATAGTTCATATTTTTAAATTCATTTTGTGTTACAATTGAGATTTAACTGAATGGAAGGCATGTGAGTGAAAATAACGGCACCCACTAAATATGACGAACGCTATGAATTAACCCGTTACTCCTCGTTGAATGGCCATGTTATTGAATCCAAAACCTATAGTATCCGGCCTAAGGCATAGACGTTTAGTAGGCTTTGGCTGAACTGAATCTAACGTGTCTGTTTTTATACTTGTTTTTCGGCAGGAGAGAAACCATTCCAGTGTGAGTTTGAAGGCTGCGACAGGCGGTTTGCCAACAGCAGCGACCGAAAGAAGCACATGCACGTTCACACGTCAGACAAACCATATCTTTGCAAGATGTGTGACAAGTCCTACACACATCCCAGCTCTCTACGAAAACACATGAAGGTAAATGGACTTTCAGTCTTTCACTTTCCAGCTGACAGCAGCATTTAAGGGCCGTGTACGTATGTTGTTTACGTTACGTTCCCCACCATTCTTGAAGCACTTTGAAATCATACTTCACAATTTGCCTGTCTTGATATCATAAACTCATTTTATTTGCACTTTTCTCCAGGTCCACGAAGCGGCCCCCCCTCCAGCGTCCGACTCCTCGCCTGCAGCCAGTTCTGGTTATGAATCGTCCACTCCACCCGGTCTCGTCTCCCCTAACACCGAGACCCAAAGCAACAACAATCTGTCCCCCGCAGTCCACAACAACCACAATGGTCACAGCAGCCTATCGTCCAATTTCAGTGAATGGTATGTTTAGGACTGAACCGAAAAGCGAATACAAGACCATTGCTCAGAACCCCTACCAGCGCAGGAGATTCGGACACTTGTGCACGGAGGAGAGCACGAATAACCTACTATGAACGCTTCAAAATCATAAAAAGCGATTCAAAACCACCAGGGAAGAAATCTCACTTACCAACAGAAGAAAATATGTGATATGTTTAAGCTGTATTCAATATATTTGTAAATATTACACGCCCTCTTTCCCATTGGTTGTGATAGATTTTGTCAGTCTGTGGTGTATAGATGTTCCTTCAATGGTAGCTATTTCTCTAACTGGACTTTTAGTGCACATTTTACGATTCAAGTTGTATTATGATGTTAAATGTTGTGATCCTAAGGCAAATTGATTGTAACTATACTAAACATCTATAAACTGGAAAGAGTGCCAAAGTCAACACTTAACTCAAACAGACCACAATATTTTGCTTGTGAATGTATATTTAGTTTGCTGGGCTTAACTTGTGATGTTTTGTGTTTTGGAAGTTTTGAATTGTGAAATGCTATCTGGAAGATTGTGAGGAAAATAAACGTTGTGCCGTTGGATTTTCTGTACCCCCTTCCTTTTGTAAATATCGACTGCCTTATTTATCCGTTTGTAATTAAATTATGGTATTTACTTGCTACAGATGAAACAATATTTATAAAGAATGTTTCTTTACTATAAATATGTACAATTATGAGCTAAACACGGGCAGTTGTTTTGTTATGTGTTTTTGTTCAAAGTTAAAGAGGTGTTTTCTTCATTATTGTGATAAGAATTTTACTGCATACAAATATAATAAAAAGTGTTGCAAGCGTTAAAAAATGTCCCCGTCTTGATGTCTTCTTCACACTCATAATGGTTTTGATAGGAACTCTACTGGTGCCAAACATGGTTATTAAGCGGGTCATTTCAGACCAGCATTTTCATATACCTATAAAGCTACGACTCATATTTGGTCAGCAAGAGTATGCATGCTATAAGGATATGGGTGTATCTGCACTATGTGCATTATATTCTGCTTCCAGTGGTAAAATAAGTATGGTTTTAGATATGAAACCCCATCAGCTATGGATTCGTATTGCACCACCTCTGGTCTGCAATCCATGTTAATGTGGCTTACAGTGTCAACACGGCAGGCCAAATTCCAAGTTTCAAGATATATGTGTAGCCTAGGCATAACCTTCTCGCTGGTCACAAAACAAACATTGTGGCTGAGGTTAAATTAAGCAAGTAAGGCCAAAATGTAAACTCAACTAAAATGTATGTCTACTTGAAAGTAAAAAGAGTAGGCTATCTAAATCAGGCTACTCAAACCCACATTTTATGAAGCCTAACCTATAGCCTAATTACCTCGACAAACCTGTACACACGCACATTAACGCGGTACCTGTACCCTCTGTATATAGCCTCCTTATTGTTGTCATTTTTTTGTGTTACTTACTATTATTTATTTTTTTACTTTAGTTTATTTAGTGAACATTTTCTTAACTCTATTTCTCGAACTGTATTGTTTGCGAAGGGCTTGTAAAGTCAACGTTTCACGGTATTCGGTTGTACTCGGCGCATGTGACAATACAATTTGATTTGAACTCCTGCTTATGTAATCGCTTGTTTGTCCATGCATCCAAATGAAATACAATGTAGAAAATTAACACCCGGCAATGACTCAGACCATTTCAATTTGAGACTTATGACAGCATCTTTTAACCGTTTTGGCACAGGCTTTACGTTTGGTAGAGAGACCCATGTACTCCCGAAAAGCCAGCCGAACATTCCCTCCCCCACATGGGGAAGCCGTGAACTTGAACTTGACTCAGTCCTGAACGGGGCTGGAGCCTTCTGTATGCCGAGACATGGTTAGGCGTATGAATGCGTGTCAATATCATTTATACAGTTGTGTTGATTTATTTCAATCACTTGGGTATACTTTCTCTGACTGAGACTGTTGCTTTCTGGAATAGTTAGTGGATTGTATTGTTTAGGCAACACAGGTTGAGAGTATGGCTACTTGAAACGATTTGAGTGGTTGCTTCTGTCTGTGAATAAGACAGCCACGAGGGTTCATTGGTTACAGAACATCTGGCAGGTCCCGATAATCTTTGTACATACCCCCAGTGTATTTGCACTAATTCATAATTAGTAACCTAAACATGTATTTGCACTTAATGTATTATGTTTTTGACCATACAGGATTTATTTTGTCTGCAGAAAATGTAATTGAGTTATGTGTGAGGGTAGGGAGTGGCCCAAAAAATAAATCTGTTAATGTCATATCATGAGCGATGAACGAGTGCATGTTGATGCAGGTGGCGAGTAACTGAGGCAGCTTTCTCAGTCTGAGACCATGTGAAGAGGCTATCCCCGTCATTGACTTACCTACAATTCTCTGTGGCATATACATAAACTGCTTACGTTTCTCGGCAATCAAACCATTTTTCTTCCTACCCCGTTCCAGCTCGGTTGAATCATTCATTGAATCAAAGTTTAATGTTCAGATGTCTTAGACATGTTTTTGCATTACCCTGATATACGCTATAGCCTGAACTAATTAACTAGTGAGTGAACATGTCGTATTCTTTCGAATGATGCTTTTCAATTGATTCCCAATGCCATTTAAATGATAGACTTCGAGTAAATAATTGCTAATGGCACCTGGAAGTGCGGAAGATATGACTTGTGGGGAGCGGGAACATGTCAAAGATCAGCCCCAGGCAGCTCGATAATGCCGCCCCTTCCTCAGCGCATGCTACTCTCAAATGAATCAATGCTGGAGAAGGATGAGCTGGGAGCAGAGGTGTCATGCAAAAAGGGGGTACAGGGGCATGTGCCCCCTTAGATTTGTCCCGTTAAAAAAACACTCCTAGCACCCTGGTAATCTTATACAGTTGGTATTAGCTAGCCCAGATGTGTTCCCAATCTCCCAACCTACGAACTAGCTTCAAGATAGAGCTTGTCTAACTGTTTTAGCTGGCATGACTGTTGGTAGAGTTTAAATATGCTTCTCTACATCTCTGCTAAAATCTGAATAAAATGTTGAAAGGAATGTGTCTTATTCAGTACATTTAGTTATTGCTTGCTTTTCTATGCATAAAAGTATACATATTTTGTACATAAATTAAACACGGGTATGGTTCTAGATTGCAGATTAAAGCTGTTTCAGGTGTTTCACCCTCACATACAGTTAGAGCTTCAGAACCGAGCTTTAGGTGCTATTGATAGAGAGGATGTTTTGGTTTCGTTTTGGCACCACTTACCCTACAGGCTAATCTGTCATTTGTGTGAGGTGTATAGGCTAATTATGTAGCCTAAATGGGATACATTTTTAAGCATTATTGCAACATTCAATAAACACGCTTATTCAGAGCTTAAAGTAAACGTCTTTAGTACTTTACCCAAAGTAGCCCATGGGCTACGTATACACATACACATTAATATTAGGCCTACACAATTTCCCCAAAGACAGACCATATATAGAACATTGAGAGCAGATGAATTCAACATAAGTCTAGTTATTAAAAAGTATAGGTCATGGTATATGAATGTCTTTTTTAAATTCAGTTGCTCTCAGTGACAACGGGCAGATACACAATTCAAATACTCAAGTCTGTGGGGAAAAGTTGTGTGTCTGTATGTGTTTGTGTTTGTGTAACGTGTGTTTGAGTGGGTGGGTGTGAGTATGGACGTGAGAAAGGGGGTGGTATAGCAGATGTGGGTGGAAGTGTGTGTGCGCGGGTGGGAGGGTGTTTGTTGTAAGAATTATGTTCACGAGTTTGCTCGTACCTCTGCTCCAGGTACAGTCAAGAAGGATAGGAGGAGCAGAAATCAAACAATGAACTTCATGTTGAGTAAAACATATACAAAAACACAATATGCTACCTTGGAAAGGCATTAGGGTTATGATATTCTGGGACATTGCTAACACAGGAGGTTGGTAGTACCTTAATTGGGGAGGACGGGCTCGTGTTAATGGCTGGAGCGGAATCTGTGGAATGGTATCAAATATAGCCAACACATGGTTTCCATGTTGTTTGATGCCATTCCATTTGCTCCATTCCAGCCATTGTTATGAGCCGTTCTCCCCTTCAGCAGCCTCCACTGAACACTCAGGAACATAAACACTCATTGGGCTACTGCATATTGGCAATTTCATTGTATAGCACTAATTAGCTTAATTTGATACCAATTAAAGACTTGGTAGGGCTACATGCTTTTTTACCAAAATCATTTTATGTATCTTGTGAAAGGAAATGTTTTTCACACATCCAATACGATTTAATAATTTATATTTCAATACTTATTGTATTTCTTTACATTTTCAAAAAAATCACCATTGAGATAGAAGATCAAATGAAATTAGAAAAAAAAAATATAAAGCCATTTACAAACATTAAAGTAATTGAAGACATAATCTCCCAAACAATTAAATTCTAAGCCATACCGTTTGAGTTAGTTGGTGATATGGACATTAAGGAACTTGAAGCTCTCAAGCTGCTCCACTGCAGCCCCATCGATGAGAATGGGGGTGTGCTCGGTCCTCCTTTTCCTGTAGTCCACAATCATCTCCTTTTTATTCATCACGTCGACGGAGAGGTTGTTATTCTGGCACCACACGACCAGGTCTCTGACCCCCTCCCTGTAGGCTGTTTCGTTGTTGTCGGTGATCGTTGTTGTGTCATCGGCAAACTTAATGATGGTGTTGGACACTTGCCTAGCCGTGCAGTCATGAGTGAACAGGGAGTACAGGAGGAGACTGAGCACGAACCCCTGAGGGGTCCCTGTGTTGAGGATCAGCATAGCCGATGTGCTGTTATCTACCCTCTTTAGTATCTGGTGCCGACAGAGATGGCCGCCTCGCTTTGCGTTCTTAGGAAACTATGCAGTATTTTGTATTTTTTTGTATTATTTCTTACACTGTTACCCCAGGAAATCTTAAGTCTTATTACATACACCTGGGAGTAACTATTGGATATAAGAGAAACGTCAACTTACCAACATTACAACCAGGAATACGACTTTCCCAAAGCGGATCCTCTGTTTGTTCCACCACCCAGGACAATGGATCGGATCCCATCAGGCGAACCAAAACAACGGCGCCGCAGAAGGAGCAGATGGAGCAGTCTTTGGTCAGGCTCCGTAGACGGGCACATCGCTCACCACTCCCGAGTATACTACTAGCCAATGTCCAGTCTCTTGACAACAAGGTAGACGAAATCCGAGCAAGAGTTGCCTTCCAGAGAGACATCAGAGATTGTAACATTCTCTGTTTCATGGAAATATGGCTCACTCAGGATACGTTATCAAAGTCGACACAACCACCAGGTTTCTTCACGCATCACGCCAACAGAAACAAACATCTCTCTGGTAAGAAGAAGGGCGGGGGTGTATGCCTTATGATTAATGAGTCGTGGTGTGATCATAACAACATACAGGAACTCAAGTCCTTTTGTTCCCCTGACCTAGAATTCCTTACAAGAAAATGCCGACCGCATTATCTACCAACAGAATTGTCTTTGATATAATCACGGTCGTGTACATTCCCCACCAAGCAAACACCTCGACAGCCCTTAAAAAACTTAATTGGACTCTATGTAAACTGGAAACCACATATTCTGAGGCTGCATTTATTGTAGCTGGGGATTTTAACAAGGCTAATCTGAAAAAAAGGCTCCCTAAATTTATCAGCATATCAAATGCCTGTTCACCCCGCTATCATCCAGAAGGCGAGGTCAGTACAGGTGCATCAAAGCTTGGACCGAGAGACTGAAAAACAGCTTCTATCTCAAGGCCATCAGACTGTTAAACAGCCATCACTAACATTGAGTGGCTGCTGCCAACATACTGACTCAAATCTCTAGCCACTTTAACTTCTCTAGGGTAGGGGGCAGCATTTGGAATTTTGGTTGAAAAGCGTGCCCAAATTAAACTGCTTTCTACTCAGGCCCAGAAGATAGGATATGCTTATAATTGGTAGAGTTGGATAGAAAACACTCTAAAGTTTCCAAAATTGTTAAAATAGGGTTTGTGAGTATAACGGAACTGATTTAGCAGGCAAAAACCTGATAAAATCCATTCAGGAAGTGTGATTTTTTTGTTGTTGTTGTAGTTTTCTATTCAATGCCATTACAGTATCCATTGACTTAGGACTGAAATTGAAGTTCCTATGCCTTCCACTAGATGTCAACAGTCTTTCTAAATGGTTTCAGGCTTGTATTCTGAAAAATAAGGGAGTAAGAGCAGTCTGAATGAGTGGTCCCTGCCGTGTCACAGAGCTTTTTCATGCGCGCGACCAAGAGAGTGCATTTATTGTTTACCTTTTATATTGACAGCGTTATTGTCCGGTTGAAATATTATCGATTATTTAGGCTAAAATCTACCTGAGGATTGAATACAAACAACGTTTGACATGTTTCTATGAACTTTACGGATACAATTTTGATTTTATGTCTGCCTGTTGCGACTGCGTTTGAGCCTGTGGATTATTGAAGAAAACACGCAAACAAAATGGAGGTTTTTGGATATAAAGAGAGACTTTATCGATCAAATGGAAAATTTATTGAATAAATGAATGTCTTCTGAGAGCAACCATATGAAGATCATCAAAGGTAATTGATTAATTTGATCTCTATTTCTGACTTGTGTAACTCTTCTACTTGGCTGGTTACTGTTTGTAATGATTTGTCTGCTGGGCGATGTTCTCAAATAATTGTAAAGTATGCTTTTGCCGTAAAGCATTTTTTAAATCTGACACCGTGGTTGGATTCACAAGAAATTCATCTTTAAACCTATGTAAAATAATTGTATCTTTTCTGAATTTTTTAGATTAGTATTTCTGTGTTTGAATTTGGTGCTCTGCAAACTCACTGGATGTTGTCCAGGTGGGACGCTAGCATCCCACATACCCTAGAGAGGTTAATAATAAAAATGGGATGTAATAAATGTATCTCTAGCCACTTTAAACAATGCCACTTATATAATGTTTGCATACCCTACATTAATCATCTCATATGCACAGTGGGGCAAAAAAGTATTTAGTCAGCCACCAATTGTGCAAGTTCTCCCACTTAAAAAGATGAAAGAGGCATGTCATTTTCATCATAGGTACACTTCAACTATGACAGACAAAATGAGAAAAAAATCCAGAAAATCACATTGTAGGATTTTTAATGAATTTATCTGCAAATTATGGTGGAAAATAAGTATTTGGTCAATAACAAAAGTTTATCTCAATACTTTGTTATATACCCTTTGTTGGCAATGACAGAGGTCAAACGTTTTCTGTAAGTCTTCACAAGGTTTTCACACACTGTTGCTGGTATTTTGGCCCATTCCTCCATGCAGATCTCCTCTAGAGCAGTGATGTTTTGGGGCTGTTGCTGGGCAACACGGACTTTCAACTCCCTCCAAAGATTTTCTATGGGGTTGAGATCTGGAGACTGGCTAGACCACTCCAGGACCTTGAAATGCTTCTTACGAAGCCACTCCTTTGTTGCCCGGGCGGTGTGTTTGGGATCATTGTCATGCTGAAAGACGGTTCATCTTCAATGCCCTTGCTGATGGAAGGAGGTTTTCACTCAAAATCTCACGATACATGACCCCATTCATTCTTTCCTTTACACGGATCAGTCGTCCTGGTCCCTTTGCAGAAAAACATCCCCAAAGCATGATGTTTCCACCCCCATGCTTCACAGTAGGTATGGTGTTCTTTGGATGCAACTCAGCATTCTTTGTCCTCCAAACACAACGAGTTGAGTTTTTACCAGAAAGTTATATTTTGGTTTCATCTGACCATATGACATTCTCCCAATCTTCTTCTGGATCATCCAAATGCTCTCTAGCAAACTTCAAACGGGCCTGGACATGTACTGGCTTAAGCAGGGGGACACGTCTGGCACTGCAGGATTAGAGTCCTTGGCGGCGTAGTGTGTTACTGATGGTAGGCTTTGTTACTTTGGTCCCAGCTCTCTGCAGGTCATTCACTAGGTCCCCCCGTGTGGTTCTGGGATTTTTGCTCACCGTTCTTGTAATCATTTTGACCCCACGGGTGAGATCTTGCGTGGAGCCCCAGATCGAGGGAGATTATCAGTGGTCTTGTATGTCTTCCATTTCCTAATAATTGCTCCCACAGTTGATTTCTTCAAACCAAGCTGCTTACCTATTGCAGATTCAGTCTTCCCAGACTGGTGCAGGTCTACAATTTTGTTTCTGGTGTCCTTTGACAGCTCTTTGGTCTTGGCCATAGTGGAGTTTGGAGTGTGACTGTTTGAGGTTGTGGACAGGTGTCTTTTATACTGATAACAAGTTCTAACAGGTGCCATTAATACAGGTAACGAGTGGAGGACAGAGGAGCCTCTTAAAGAAGAAGTTACAGGTCTGTGAGAGCCAGAAATCTTGCTTGTTTGTAGGTGACCAATTACTTATTTTCCACCATAATTTGCAAATAAATTCATTAAAAATCCTACAATGTGATTTTCTGGATTTATTTTCTAATTTCGTCTGTCATAGTTGAAGTGTACCTATGATAACAATTACAGGCCTCTCTCATCTTTTTAAGTGGGAGAACTTGCACAATTGGTGGCTGACTAAATACTTTTTTTGCCCCACTGTATATACTGTACTCTATAGCATCTACTGCATCTTGCCTATGCCGTTTGGCCATCGCTCATCCATATATTTTTATGTACATATTCTTATTCATTCCTTTACACTTGTTTTTATAAGGTAGTTGTTGTGAAATTGTTGAATTACTTGTTAGATATTACTGCATGGTCAGAAGTAGAAGCACAAGCATTTCGCTACACTCACATTAACATCTGCTAACCATGTGTTTGTGACCAATAACTTTTGATTTGGTTTGATTTGCTAGCCTACTTCAGCAGTACTGTATCATTTTAATCATTTTAGTCAATAAGATTCTTGCTACGTAAGCTTAACTTTCTGAACATTCGAGACGTGTAGTCCACTTGTCATTCCAATCTCCTTTGCATTAGCGTAGCCTCTTCTGTAGCCTGTCAACTATGTGTCTGTCTATCCCTGTCCTCTCCTCTCTGCACAGACCATACAAACGCTCCACACCGCGTGGCCGCGCCACCCTAATCTGGTGGTCCCAGCGCGCACGACCCACGTGGAGTTCCAGGTCTCCGGTAGCCTCTGGAACTGCCGATCTGCGGCCAACAAGGCAGAGTTCATCTCAGCCTATGCCTCCCTCCAGTCCCTCGACTTCTTGGCACTGACGGAAACATGGATCACCACAGATAACACTGCTACTCCTACTGCTCTCTCTTCGTCCGCCCACGTGTTCTCGCACACCCCGAGAGCTTCTGGTCAGCGGGGTGGTGGCACCGGGATCCTCATCTCTCCCAAGTGGTCATTCTCTCTTTCTCCCCTTACCCATCTGTCTATCGCCTCCTTTGAATTCCATGCCGTCACAGTTACCAGCCCTTTCAAGCTTAACATCCTCTCCAGGTTCCCTCGGAGAGTTCATCAATGAGCTTGATGCCTTGATAAGCTCCTTTCCTGAGGACGGCTCACCTCTCACAGTTCTGGGCGACTTTAACCTCCCCACGTCTACCTTTGACTCATTCCTCTCTGCCTCCTTCTTTCCACTCCTCTCCTCTTTTGACCTCTCCCTCTCACCTTCCCCCCCTACTCACAAGGCAGGCAATACGCTCGACCTCATCTTTACTAGATGCTGTTCTTCCACTAACCTCATTGCAACTCCCCTCCAAGTCTCCGACCACTACCTTGTATCCTTTTCCCTCTCGCTCTCATCCAACACTTCCCACACTGCCCCTACTCGGATGGTATCGCGCCGTCCCAACCTTCGCTCTCTCTCCCCCGCTACTCTCTCCTCTTCCATCCTATCATCTCTTCCCTCTGCTCAAACCTTCTCCAACCTATCTCCTGATTCTGCCTCCTCAACCCTCCTCTCCTCCCTTTCTGCATCCTTTGACTCTCTATGTCCCCTATCCTCCAGGCCGGCTCGGTCCTCCCTCCCGCTCCGTGGCTCGACGACTCATTGCGAGCTCACAGAACAGGGCTCCGGGCAGCCGAGCGGAAATGGAGGAAAACTCGCCTCCTGCGGACCTGGCATCCTTTCACTCCCTCCTCTCTACATTTTCCTCTTCTGTCGCTGCTGCTAAAGCCACTTTCTACCACTCTAAATTCCAAGCATCTGCCTCTAACCCTAGGAAGCTCTTTGCCACCTTCTCCTCCCTCTCTGCAGATGACTTCGTCAACCATTTTGAAAAGAAGGTCGACGACATCCGATCCTCGTTTGCTAAGTCAAACGACACCGCTGGTTCTGCTCACACTGCCCTACCCTGTGCTCTGACCTCTTTCTCCCCTCTCTCTCCAGATGAAATCTCGCGTCTTGTGACGGCCGGCCGCCCAACAACCTGCCCGCTTGACCCTATCCCCTCCTCTCTTCTCCAGACCATTTCCGGAGACCTTCTCCCTTACCTCACCTCGCTCATCAACTCATCCCTGACCGCTGGCTACGTCCCTTCCGTCTTCAAGAGAGCGAGAGTTGCACCCCTTCTGAAAAAACCTACACTCGATCCCTCCGATGTCAACAACTACAGACCAGTATCCCTTCTTTCTTTTCTCTCCAAAACTCTTGAACGTGCCGTCCTTGGCCAGCTCTCCCGCTATCTCTCTCAGAATGACCTTCTTGATCCAAATCAGTCAGGTTTCAAGACTAGTCATTCAACTGAGACTGCTCTTCTCTGTATCACGGAGGCGCTCCGCACTGCTAAAGCTAACTCTCTCTCTGCTCTCATCCTTCTAGACCTATCGGCTGCCTTCGATACTGTGAACCATCAGATCCTCCTCTCCACCCTCTCCGAGTTGGGCATCTCCGGCGCGGCCCACGCTTGATTGCGTCCTACCTGACAGGTCGCTCCTACCAGGTGGCGTGGCGAGAATCCGTCTCCACACCACGTGCTCTCACCACTGGTGTCCCCCAGGGCTCTGTTCTAGGCCCTCTCCTATTCTCGCTATACACCAAGTCACTTGGCTCTGTCATAACCTCACATGGTCTCTCCTATCATTGCTATGCAGACGACACACAATTAATCTTCTCCTTTCCCCCTTCTGATGACCAGGTGGCGAATCGCATCTCTGCATGTCTGGCAGACATATCAGTGTGGATGACGGATCACCACCTCAAGCTGAACCTCGGCAAGATGGAGCTGCTCTTCCTCCCGGGAAGGACTGCCCGTTCCATGATCTCGCCATCACGGTTGACAACTCCATTGTGTCCTCCTCCCAGAGCGCTAAGAACCTTGGAGTGATCCTGGACAACACCCTGTCGTTCTCAACTAACATCGCTGTTGGCTGGGCTCCCTGCCTGTGCCATTAAACCCCTACAACTCATCCTGGATTAGAACGCTGTTGGCAGCCCTGTCTGGTGTTCAACCTTCCCAAGCCCGTCTGGTGTTCTCTCACGTCACCCCGCTCCTCCGCTCCCTCCACTGGCTTCCAGTTGAAGCTCGCATCCGCTACAAGACCATGGTGCTTGCCTACGGAGCTGTGAGGGGAACGGCACCTCAGTACCTCCAGGCTCTGATCAGGCCCTACACCCAAACAAGGGCACTGCGTTCCTCCACCTCTGGCCTGCTCGCCTCCCTACCACTGAGGAAGTACAGTTCCCGCTCAGCCCAGTCAAAACTGTTCGCTGCTCTGGCCCCCCAATGGTGGAACAAACTCCCTCACGACGCCAGGACAGCGGAGTCAATCACCACCTTCCGGAGACACCTGAAACCCCACCTCTTTAAGGAATACCTAGGATAGGATAAAGTAATCCTTCTCACCCCCCTTAAAAGATTTAGATGCACTATTGTAAAGTGGCTGTTCCACTGGATGTCATAAGGTGAACGCACCAATTTGTAAGTCGCTCTGGATAAGAGCGTCTGCTAAATGACTTAAATGTAAATGTAAATGTAATTTGACCACCTGGGGGGCGGCCCGTCAGGAAGTCCAGGATCCAGTTGCAGAGGAGGGTGCTTAGTCACAGGGTCCTTAGCTTATTGATGAGCTTTGAGGGCACTATGGTGTTGAACTCTGAGCTGTAGTCAATGAATAGCATTCTCACATAGATGTTCCCTTCGTCCAGGTGGGAAAGGGCAGTGTGGAGTGAAATAGAGATTGCATCATTTGTGGATCTGTTGGGGCAGTATACAAATTGGAGTGGGTCTAGGGTTTCGGGGATAATGGTGTTGATGTGAAACATGACACATATCAGCACCGGAGAGCATGATCACACAATCTTCCAGAACAGCTGGTGTTTTCATGCATGTTTCAGTGTTATTTGGCTCGAAGCCAACATAGAAGTAGTTTAGCTCATCTGGTAGGCTCGAATCAATGAGCAGGTCTCGGCTGTGCTTCCCTTTGTGATCTGTTATGGTTTGTAAGCCCTGCAACATCCAACGAGCGTCAGAGCCAGTGTAGTACGATTCGATCTTAATCCTGTATTGATGCTTTGCCTGTTTGATTGTTCATTGAGGGCATAGCAGGGTTTCTTATAGGCTTCCAGGTTAGAGTCCCGCTCCTTGAAAGCGGCAGCTCTAGCCTTTAGCTCAGTGTGGATGTTGCCTGTAATCCATGGCTTCTGGTTGGGGTATGTACGTACGGTCACTGTGGGGATGACGTAATCTATGCACTTATTGATGAAGCCAATGACTGATGTGGTGTACTTCTCAATGCCATCGGAGGAATCCTGGAACATTTTCCAGTCTGCGCTAGCAAAACAGTCCTGTAGATTAGCATCTGCTTCATCTGACCACTTTTTTTATTGATCTAGTCACTGGTGCTTCCTGCTTTAATTTTTGCTTGTGAGAAGGAATCAGGAGGATAGAATTATGGTCAGATTTGTGTAAGACCTTTAACTTCACTAAGGTAGGTGGCAGCATTCGGAATTTTGGATGAAAAGCGTGCCCAAATTAAACTGCCTTCTACTCAGGATATGCAGATAATTAGTAGATTTGGATAGAAAGCACTCTAAAGTTGTCAAAACTGTTAAAATATGTCTGTGAGTATAACAGAACTGATATGGCAGTCGAAAAAACCAGAGGAAAATCCATCCAGGAAGTACTATTATTTTGAAGGATGTTTTTCCATTGAAAGCCATACAAAGACTTTAGGACCCAGTTCACAAGCTCTGAAGCTTGCTCTACGTGTGTCTTTAGGCATTGTTTCAGGCTTTTACTCTGAAAAATGAGGGAGGTACAGCACTTTCAATCAGTGGACAGTGGAAATTTCCATTCATCAGCCTGATCGGGAAAGAGCCTTTCTTGTTTCTCCTTTCCTATTGACGAAGCTTTTGTTCAGTTGAAATATTATTGATTATTTATGACAAAAACAACCGGGGGGTTGATTTTAAACATCGTTTGGCATGTTTCTACTAACTTTTATCTTACTTTTTAAAAACTTTTCGTCTGGACTTAGTGCACACGCTCGTTCAGGGATCTGGGCCTGTTCGCGAGAAAGCAGTATATCGTTCGCGTCAGTCTCGTCAGACTCGTTAAAGGAAAAAAAGGATTCTGCCAGTCAGTGGTGAGTAATCGTAGTCCTGATGTCCAGAATTGTTTTTCTGTCATAAGAAACGGTTGCGGCAACATTATGTACAAAATAAGTTAAAAAATAAGTTACAAAAAACCGCAAATAAACGAACATAAAAACACAATCGGTTGGGGGCAGGTAAAACGTCTGCCTTCTTCATCGGCGCCATCTTGGTGGTATTTACAGTGTTTGTGCTCCACTGGTTGACCTTTTCTCATGGCAACTGGCCACTGATCTTGCTGCTGTGGTTGCACACTGAAGTATTTTGCCTAACAGATATGGGAGTTTATCTGTTTGATTTGTTTTTAATTATTTGTGGGCCCGTGTGCAGTGTAGGAAATATGTGCCTCTTATATAATCAAACATTTGGCAGGAGACTTGGAAGTGCAGCTCAGTTTCCACCTTATTTTGTGGGCAGTATACACATAGCCTGTCTTCTCTCGAGAGCCAGGTTTGCCTATGGCAGCTTCTCTCAATAGCAAGGCTATTCCAACTGAGTTGGTAGCCTACATAGTCAAGGATTTTCTTTATTTTGGGTCAGTCACAGAGGTCAGGTATTACAATTCGTTTTTTGGTGGATTCGTTTTTTGGTGGCAAATTGTGTTGCTGTCTTGGGGTTCTGTGGAGTCTGTTCGTGAACAGAGCCCCAGAACCAGCTGCTGAGGGGACATCTTCTCTAGGTTAATCTCTCTGTAGGTAAGAACTTTGTGGTGGAATGCGTGGGCATTTCTTCCTTTTAGGTGTAGAATTTAACAGCTCTTTTCTATATTTTGATAGCTATCGTTTAAAGTCCTAATTATGGTCTGCATGCACTGTTTGGGGTTTTGCGTTGAAGGACAGTACCAGACAAAGGTTTGGACACACCTACTCATTCAAGGGTTTTTCTTTATTTTTACTATTTTCTACATTGTAGAATAATAGTGAAGACATCTTAACTATGAAATAACCATATGGAATCATGTAGTAACTAAAAAAGTGTTAAACAAATTAAAATCTATTTTCTATTTTAGATTCTTCGAAGTAGCCACCCTTTGCCTTGAAGACAGCTTTGCACACTCTTGGCATTCTCTCAACCAGTTTCACCTGGAATGCTTTTCCAACAATCTTGAAGGAGTTCCCACATATGCCGAACCATTGTTGGCTGCTTTTCCTTCACACTGTGGTCCAACTCATCCCAAACCATCTCAAATAGGTTGAGATTGGGTGATTGTGGAGGCCAGGTCATCTTATGAAGCACTCCACCACTCTCCTTCTTGGTCATATAGTCCTTACACAGCCTGGAGGTGTGTTTGGTACATTGTTCTGTAGAAAAACAAATGATAGCCCCACTATGCGCAAACTAGATGGGTTGGCGTATCGCTGCAAAATGCTGTTGTAGTGATGCTGGTTAAGTGTGCCTTGAATTCTAAATAAATCTTCAACAGTGTCACTAGCAACGCATCCCCACACCATTACACCACCTCCACCATGCCTCACGGTGCAAACCACACATGCAGAGATCATCCATTCACCTACATTGCATCTCACAAAGACACAGCAGTTGGAAATAAAAATCGTTAACTTTAAATTAAAAAAATTCAACATAGCACCAAGAACCTGCCTGTCTCCCGCTTTTCTCGTACTTTTTACACTCTGTAGTGTGTGCAACTACACATAGTGTCACCGGAACTTTCACAATGTTATTAAAATACATGATTTTGATACATTATTTCGATACGAGTGTTTTCCCACACTCTACTCCAGTTAGGTGCAAATTGGAGGAGGGACATAGCAAATAAATAGCAAATAAATAGCAAACAAATAAATAAATATTTGTGGCTCCTTACCACAATCAATCAGTATGGCAAAAATAATCTCTGCTCAGAGGACCTAAGAAATAATTTTTTCAGAGAGAGAAGCTAGTTTGGAAGGAACGTCTTCCACTTTGGAAGACGAAGAATTTTCCAAATATGAGGATCATGTCTCTGACAATTCTGAGTCTGACAGTGAGTTAAAAGAAGTGGATGAGATTGACCCTCAAGACAAGCCTGTCACCAACCAGCTCATCAGCAGCCTGAAGGAGGAGACATATGGATGTTAAAAAATGCTAAAATTGAATGGTCCTCTTGCCCAAGAAATGAGCCACCCAGCATGGATGCCAATGTGATAAGGATGTTATAGAAGAGAGATGGAAGGAGATGGATCAAACTCATTTACATGCACAGTTTGTGGTTCTTATCCTCATAAGGATCGGCCCATTTTATTCAATTTTCGCCTAAAATGACTAAATCTAATCTAATTGCCTGTAGCTCAGGATCTGAAGCAAGGATATGCATACACTTGATACCATAGGTACAATTTAGATTTTGGCAACTAGATGACAGCAGTGTATTTGCAAAGTTTTACACTGATTCAATGAACCATTGCATTTCTGTTCAAAATGTTGTATCAAGACTGCCCAAATGTGCCTAATTATTAACACATTTCCAAGTTCAAAACTGTGCACTCTCCTCAAACAATAGCATGGCATTCTTTCACTGTAAGAGAGAGCAACTGTAAATTGGATAGTGCAGTTAGATTAACAAGAATTTAAGCTTTCTGCCCATATCAGATACAGTTGAAGTCAGACGTTTACATATACCTTAGCCAACTACATTTTAACTCAGTTTTTCACAATTCCTGACATTTAATCCTATTAAACTTCCCCTGTCTTAGGTCAGTTAGGATCACCACTTTATTTTAAGAATATGAAATGTCAGAATAATAGTAGAGAGAATGATTAATTTCATCTTTTCCTTCTTTCATCACATTCACAGTGGGTCAGAAGTTTACATACACTCAATTAGAATTTGGTAGCATTGCCTTTCAATTGTTAAACATTTCGGATAGCCTTCCACAAGCTTCCCACAAAGAGCTGGGAAGAGCTGGTGTAACTGAGTCAGGTTGGTAGGCCTCCTTGCTAGCATCAACTTTTTCAGTTCTGCCCACACATTTTCTATGGGATTGAGGTCAGGGATTTGTGATGGCCACTCCAATACCTTGACTTTGCTGTCCTTAAGCCGTTTTTCCACAACTTTGGAAGTATCCTTGTGGTCATTGTCCATTTTGTAGACCCACTTCCAACCAAGCTTTACCTTCCTGACTGATGTCTTGAGATGTTGCTTCAATATATCCACATACTTTTCCACCCTCATGAAGCAATCTATTTTGTGAAGTGCACCAGTCCCTCCTGCAGCAAAGCACCCCCACAACATGATGCTGCCACCCCCGTGGTTCACGGTTGGGATGGTGTTCTTCAGCTTGCAAGTCTCCCCCTTTTTCCTTGCAAACTGTATGGTCATTACGGCCAAACAGTTCTAATGACGTTTCATCAGAACATAGGACATATCTCCAAAAAGTACAAATTTTGTTCCCATGTGCAGTTGCAAAACGTAGTCTGGCTCTTCCTTGCTGAGCGGCCTTTCAGGTTATGTCGATATAGGACTCGTTTAGCTGTGGATATAGATACTTTTGTACCTGGTTCCTCCAGTATCTTCACAAGGTCCTTTGCTGTTGTTCTGGGATTGATTTACACTTGTCGCACCAATGTGCGTTCATCTCTAGGAGACAGAAGGCGTCTCCTTCCTGTGCGGTATGACGGCTGCGTGGTCCCACAGTGTTCATACTTGCATATTAATGTTTGTACAGATGAACGTGGTACCTTTAGGCGTTTGGAATTTGCTCTCAAGGGATGAACCAGACTTGTGGAGGTCTACAATTTTTTTTCTGAGGACTTGGCTGATTTCTTTTGATTTTCCCCATGATGTCAAGCAAAGAGGCACTGAGTTTGAAGGTAGGCCTTGAAATACATCAACAGGTACACCTCCAATTGACTCAAAATGTCAATTAGCCTATCAGAAGTTTCTAAAGCCATGACGTCATTTTCGGGAAGCTTTCCAAGCTTTTTAAAGGCATAGTCAACTTAGTGTAGGTCAACTTCTAACCCACTGGAATTGTGATACAGTGAATTATAAGTGAAATATTCTGTCCGTAAACAATTGTTGGAAAAATGACTTGTGTGATGCACAAAGTATATGTCCTAACCAACTTGCCAAAACTAGGTTGTTAACAAGAAATGTGTGGTATGGCTCCATCCTAAGTGTATGTAAACTTCCAACTCCAACTGTATGTCTGTGTCCTGGGAAATGTTTGTGTTACTTACAACCTCATGCTAATCACATCACATTAGCCTCAACCATCCCATGGGGGGGACACCGAACCCGTAGAGGATTTATCATTGCTGATGTTGTCAGATCCAATAGTAATCCACAGAATCCCTTTGGGATGCAGAAACTGGCAGATAACTTTTCCGTGCAACAATGTCTCTGGGAAAACTTCCACATAATTCGCAGGATTATCTGCTTCGATAACCAAGACACCAGACGAGCTAGGCAGCAGAGAGACAAGCTAGCTGCTATCAAGTCATTATGGGACAAGTGGGTGGACCGCCTTCCCCTGTTTTACAACCCTGGGCCCAACGTTACTGTTGATGTGCAGCTTATGCCATTTCAGGGGCGCTGCCCCTTCAGGCATTACATACTGTCTAAACAAAAATATGGAATCAATATCTGGACTGCCTGTGATGCTGTTTCATCACATGCGTGGAACTTGCAAGTGTATATGGGGAAGCCAGATGGAAGCGCCCCTGAGAAGAACTAAGGGATGCGGGTTGTCCTGGACGTGATATCACATGCAATAGCTTTTTTATTTCGCACAAACTGGGACAGGAGCTCCTCACCAGGAAGCTGACAACGGTAGGAACAGTAAGAAAAAAACAAGCCAGAGCTCCCACCTCAGCTGTTGAATACACAGAACAGGCCTATCAATTCCTCTAAGTTTGTGTTCACGGCCAACACGTCTCTAGTGTCCTACGTGCCAAAGACAGGCAAAAATGTGGTACTGATGAGTATGCTGCATGGGGATCAGAGAATCTGTGGCCAGAAAAAAAAAACATAAATCAAAATGGACTACAATTTCACAAAAGGATGGGTGGATAATTTAGACAAACTGGTGACTGGCTATAACTGCAAAAGGAGAACTCTACACTGGCCACTTGTGATAATCTTCAACATCTTGGACATCAGCGTACAATGCATTTCTCATCTAGATGGCATTGAACCCAGATTGGAACCTCTTTCTCGTGGAGCTGGGAAAGGCATTGTTAAGACCTGAAATCCAGAGGAGGCAACATATCCCAAGGACCCCAGCTTCTGCAGCCATCGTGAGGAGGATTCAGGAGGAGGATGCTGGTGCCCCATTACCCTGACCCACAGAACCATCAACTCCAATGCCAGAAGTATGTGTTGCATACGTGTGTGTCTGACTCTCCTACCTTGGCCTGCTGTAACTATATACTGTATGTGAGTGAGATGTTAGTCAAATTCCTGAACTGTGTTTTCATCATTCCAGATTGCAGCCAGTAGCAACAAGATGTGTGTGGACCCAAGAAGGACAGGAAGACACAGTACACATGCATCAAGTGCAATAAATATATTTGCAACACACACAGTAAAACTCTGTCCCTCATATGGTGTGTAGACTGGCCTTAATTTGTGTTCAATGGGTGTGATTTATAATTTCCAAAAAATACTATATGTAAAATTTGTCCTTCCTATTTGTTCAGTTCAAAGCAATAAGCATCAATAGTGCTGAAAACCTTATATTGTTTATATATGATCATGTATTGTTTATAAAAGCATTTTGTTTACAAAAATCACATTTTACAATCAAAATAAATAGCGCTTTTATTGATAAATGTGATCTAGCAGAGGTAAATGGTAAATATGAACCATTTATGCTGTCTATGTTGCTTGTAAGTGGTATAAATCAAAAATTAAGTATTCATTTGTATTTTATTTTTATTATTAGTATTATTTTTACATAAATTGTTTTGGCTGTATAATTAAAAAAAAACAATAATGTTGTGGGTCCATCAAACCCGCAGACATTGGGTAAATAACAAAAACATAAACACCATTCAAGGGTTAATTGGGTGTTTTCCCCATTTAGTGAATCATTGGTTGGTGAGTGGACACCAGACTTACAATCTTTCACAGTCATGTCAGAAATAGACATTCATACATGTTTCTTCAAAGTCAAACTTCAAAGTTGTTCCAAAAGCCACATTTGGAAGTGTTTAAGGTCAGTGTTACGTTTAGGCATTAAGTCTAAATTCTTACGACTATGCATTAACTCCAAATGGTCAAGGTAAGGCTTAAGGATAGGCTTCAAACAAAAATATCAAAAGCAACTTTCAGGAGCTGGATTCGAACATGCAAACACGGAATCCCTGTCCAAAACAGTGAAACACAGTTTGAAGGCAACAGCGCTCAATATTGCCCTTAGTGGCCGGTTTCCACTTAATCTTCCGACATACTCAGACATGGATGGACGGCGAATGTTGACTTGTACCAGACCTTACAACCGTAAGCAGTTGTAGACCATAAGAGGGCAATCGGTTCTATAACTGCTAGTATCTTTAGCCATATCCCAGGTCCTACACACACTCTCTCTCTCTTTCTCTCTCTGTCTCGCGCTCTCTCTCTCTCTCTCACTCTCTCTCGCATGCAGCAATATATTTTGTGTAGGCTAAATGTCAAATTAAATCCCAATATATTTTAATTGTAATTCTGCCCAAATATATGAGAAACGCTTCGACTGTTCTTCGGGCTTGTAACATAATTAACTCAATGTATTAATTTGAGGTCTATAGTGAATGGATATGTTTCACAATATCCACTGTATAGGTTACCAACCACCATGTATTGGTTTGTCATAACTAAATATGGCCACGACAATTAAATGAGGTATATATTTTTCTATTTGCCTTCTTAAATCTTTATGGTTTACAGAAGCACCTTGAAAATAGATCACAAAACACAAGGCTAAACAGTCCTCATTCGTTTATTTCAGAACTGCCTACATTGAGGTAATCCATTAAATTAAATGTACATAACATCCATAACAATTTGAATCTAGAATTTGGAAGTAAGCCTACAATTTAGGATGATACGCCAACGAATTTGAAAGTAGATAGGCATTCCATTTTGAATTCAAATAATTACGCAAGAATCAAAACATTAAAACCGAGGAAAGAACTTTAAATGACTATAGGGCTATCACAATATTTGCAATATAAATATGTAGATAATAGGCAAAACGTAATTTTGTGGCACAAACATATAATATAGTTTTGGGTCTCTGTGCGGAGCAGGGTTCTAAAACAAATATCCTGTACATTTATGAACGAACCGGACACAATTTACTTCAAATGGAGGTCATGGCTGTACGGTGTCAATCTTCGTCAATCTTCGCTGTATGCCCCATACCAACATTTCAATAGGCCTATTTTTATACCGTGACAGTCGGCATTGACCCAGCGCTGCTTTGAGCGCTTAGGTTAACATATTTGCATTTTTCTAACCAACTAAAATCGTAGATTCAGTTGGTTTTTGGATTTAATTAGATGTCTTATTTTTGTGAACTCATAGGACTATATGCTTATAACACCTATATGACCATACATGCTGAGATTCGGGTATAAAATGAAATACCTGCTATATGCCTAGTTCAAGTTCATGACCATTTTGTCTAAAATGTAGGCCTACATAACCTTTTGTTGATTTTATTGGTAATATCAACAACCAATAGAGAAAAAGTGCATTTTATGGTATTATGTTTTGCGATAAAGAAAGATCATGGTCTGTATTATCTGTATATCATGTTGTAATTTACAGTTCGTTATTGGGATATTTTTTTGTTGCTTTTTGGTGACCCAGGTACGATAATTGTTCGGGTAAAACTAATGCAAAAGCCTAATTTCACGAGAAGTTGTTTCTTTACCATATGTGGAACTTATAAGGAAGCCTCAAAAGGTATTAACCTACACATCTCAGTTCTTATCCTACATTTGATTGGCAACTAGCCAACTAGTTTAGCCTATAGAAAAATAAAAAGATCAAACCGTACCCAGCTAGCACATTTGGTTCCTTGGAAGTTGTGGGAATGTATGTTTGTGGTTACACATTGGCTGTGGGAAGGAAGTGATAAGTCACCTGACCGGTAGTTTTTATTTTTTTTAACATTCTGAGAACATAAGTGACAATTTTGCCTGTTCTGGGAACATTAATGTTGCAATGAGGTTTTGAGAACGTTTTACTTTGGTTCCCTGAAAGTTTCCTGGGAGGTTTCATTAACGCTCTGAGAACAGAATTTATAGGCTATTTGAAGGTAATTAAATAACATTCTGAGAACATTCTCTACATTTTGTGAAAGCTTTGTTATGGTTATTATTGAAAGTTTTCTCAACATTCTCTGAATTAAATGTAAAGGTTATTTGGAGGTTTATAAATAGCCTAAAAACATTCACTGAATGTTTCAATACAACTTTTAATAGCATTGCCATGTTATTTTGAGTTAACTTTTTTGAACTCCAAGCACAAATATAGCAGGACACAAGTAAATTAATTTGCTTAGGCATTAATAATGAAAACATTTTTTATTGTTATTGTGACATGGCATAAGTGAGATTCAAACCTATGATTTTCTGTTCTCTATCCCTGGAATTAGTCCACTGCACCATTTTTTATGCATACAAAGCTGTTCATTTTAGTCTATTGAAGCAGACCCCTTTTCCAAGGAATCTTGCACTCAATAAGACCAGGTGTGGCCATTTAGTGGGCGTGGCCAGCACACCTGAACATATAGTTTTGTTGACGCTGAGAAGGAAATGTATAGGTTTTTAAATAACATTCTTAGAACGTTTTCTGAGCTTTACAAAAGTCTTCTTGTGATTTTATGTTAATGTCTGGAATGCCATTTTTTTTACATTCCCAGAATATTCCCAACAATTACCTTAAAAGAGAACCATACATTCTCTGAACATTCTGAGAACATTGCTAAATTCAGACCATTTTAAATAGAACCACTTCAGAACTTTTGTGGAATGTTTTGTGGAAGTTTGGAAATTCCCACAGAAGAACATTGTTTCTTATTGTTCTCTGAACAGTTTGAGAACATGACTTTAAAAAGGACAATGAGGGAAACTGTATGAAATGTTATGCTGACGTAGGCCTACTGATATTCCTATAGAAGAACATTGTTGCTTAATAATGTTCTCGAAACAATTTGAGAGCATGACTTTAAATAGAACCATGAGGAAACCTGTAGCAAAACGTTATACTGAAGTAATGTAGTTCACAAGAGTTCAATCAATAAGGCAGGTCTGAATGGATGTCACTTGTATTTCTATTCAGTAAGCATAATATATTCACATTGCTTCCTATCTCAAGGGCAGGTATGTCACCCGCTTGCTGATTAACCTATGGGCTCACTAGTGCCACTTTCCTTTCCCTGGACCAGGTATTCCCAAACTGGGGTACGCGCAATGCCATCAGGGGTACACCAAATAAAAATGTCTTCACATTTTCACACAGTCCATATATATTTTCCAATGGGGCTATACATTTTGGTGAGGTTTTCCTCTCGCCTGAGTAGCCTCTTTTCACTGCCAAAAATACAATTAAATCATCTAGTGTTCAGTGAAATTTTTATTTGATTTGATTTATTTCACCTTTATTTAACCAGGTAGGCAAGTTGAGAACAAGTTCTCATTTACATTTGCGACCTGGCCAAGATAAAGCAAAGCAGTTCGACATGAACAACAACACAGAGTTACACATGGAGTAAAACAAACATACAGTCAATAATACAGTAGAAAAATGAGTCTATATACAATGTGAGCAAATGAGGTGAGATAAGGGAGGTAAAGGCAAAAAAAGGTCATGGGGGCAAAGTAAATACAATATAGCAAGTAAAAAATAAAAACACTGGAATGGTAGATTTGCAGTGGAAGAATGTGCAAAGTAGAGATAGAAATAATGGGGTCCAAAGGAGCAAAATAAATAAATAAATAAATACAGTAGGGGGAGAGGTAGTTGTTTGGGCTAAATTATAGATTGGCTATGTACAGGTGCAGTAATCTGTGAGCTGCTCTGACAGCTGGTGCTTAAAGCTAGTGAGAGAGATAAGTGTTTCCAGT
Organism: Oncorhynchus nerka; assembly: GCF_034236695.1. Lineage (NCBI taxonomy): Eukaryota > Metazoa > Chordata > Actinopteri > Salmoniformes > Salmonidae > Oncorhynchus > Oncorhynchus nerka. The sequence goes on along the minus strand of NC_088396.1, from coordinate 5,313,900 downwards.
TTCAGAGATTTTTGTAGTTCGTTCCAGTCATTGGCAGCAGAGAACTGGAAGGCGAGGCGGCCAAAGTAAGAATTGGTTTTGGTGGTGACCAGAGAGATATACCTGCTGGAGCGCGTGCTACTGGTGGGTGCTGCTATGGTGACCAGCGAGCTGAGATAAGGGGGACTTTTCCTAGCAGGGACTTGTAGATGACCTGGAGCCAGTGGGTCCGGCGACGAGTATGAAGCGAGGACCAGCCAACGAGAGCGTACAGGTCGCAGTGGTGGGTAGTATATAGGGCTTTGGTGACAAAACGGATGGCACTGTGATAGACTGCATCCAATTTATTGAGTAGGGTATTGGAGGCTATTTTGTAAATGATGTCGCCGAAGTCGAGGATCGGTAGGATGGTCAGTTTTACAAGGGTATGTTTGGCAGCATGAGTGAAGGAGGCATTGTTTGCGAAATAGGAAGCCAATTCTAGATTTAACTTTGGATTGGAGATGTTTGATGTGAGTTTGGAAGGAGAGTTTACAGTCTAACCAGACACCTTGTAGTTGTCCACATAGTCTAAGACAGAACCGTCAAGAGTAGTGATGTTGGACGGGCGGGTAGGTGCAGGCAGCGATCGGTTGAAGAGCATGCATTTAGTTTTACTTGTATTTAAGAGCAATTGGAGGCCACAGAAGGAGAGTTGTATGGCATTGAAGCTCATCTGGAGGGTTGTTCACACAGATTCCAAAGAAGGGCCCGAAGTATACAGAATGGTGTCGTCTGCGTAGAGGTGGATCAGAGACTCACCAGCAGCAAAAGCGACATCATTGATGTATACAGAGAAGAGAGTCGGTCCAAGAATTGAAGTCTGTGGCACCCCGATAGAGACTGCCAGAAGCCCGGACAACAGGCCCTCCGATTTGACACACTGAACTCTATCAGAGAAATAGTTGCTGAACCAGGCGAGGCAATTATTTGAGAAACCAAGGCTATCGAGTCTGCCGATGAGGATGTGGTGATTGACAGAGTCGAAAGCCTTGGCCAGGTCAATGAATACGGCTGCACAGTATTGTTTCTTATCGATGGTGGTTAAGATATCGTTTAGGACCTTGAGTGTGGCTGAGGTGCACCCATGACCAGCTCTGATACCAGATTGCATAGCGGAGAAGGTATGGTGGGATTCAAAATTGTCGGTAATCTGTTTGTTGACTTGGCTTTCGAAGACCTTAGAAAGGCAGGGTAGGATAGATATAGGTCTGTAGCAGTTTGGGTCAAGAGTGTCCCCCCCCCTTTGAAGAGGTGCTTTCCAATCTTTGGTAATCTCAAACGACACGAAAGAGAGGTTGAACAGGCCAGTAATTGTGGTTGCAACAATTTCGGCAGATCATTTTTTAGAAAGAAAGGGTCCAGATTGTCTAGCTCGGCTGATTTGTAAAGTTCCAGATTTTGCAGCTCTTTCATAACATCAGCTGACTGGATTTGGAAGAAGGAGAAATGGGGAAGGCTTGGGAGAGTTGCTGTGTGGGTTGCAGTGCTGTTGACCGGGGTAGGGGTAGCCAGGTGGAAAGCATGGCCAGCCGTAGAAAAATGCTTATTGAAATTCTCAATTATAGTGGATTCATCGGTAGTGACAGTGTTTCCTATCCTCAGTGCAGTGGGCAGCTGGGAGGAGGTGTTCTTATTATCCAAGGACTTTACAGTGTCCCAGAACTTTTTTGAATTTGTGTTGCAGGAAGCAAATTTCTGCTAGAAAAAGCTAGCCTTGGCTTTTCTAACTGCCTGTGTGTATTGGTTTCTAGCTTCCCTGAAAAGTTGCATATCACGGGGGCTGTTTGATGCTAATTGTAATGCGTATCGTCTGGGGAAGGAGAGGAGGACCAAGGTGCAGCGTGGTAAGTGTTCATATTATTTAATGAAATATGCAACACTAGACAAAACAACAAACACAACAAACTAACAGTCCTGAAAGGTGAAACGAAAACACTAAACAGGAAACAACCACCCACAAAACAAAATGGAAAACAGGCTACCTAAATATGGTTCTCAATCAGGGACAACGATTGACAGCTGCCTCTGTTTGAGAACCATACCAGGCCAAACCCAGAAATAGAAAATCATAGACAAACTAACATAGACAACCCACCCAACTCACGCCCTACCATACTAAAACAAAAGACAAAACAAAGGAACTAAGGTCAGAACGTGACACTAATGCAGAACGCCATAGGATGTTTTTGTGTTGGTTAAGGGTAGTCAGGTCTGGAGAGAACCAGGGGCTATACCTGTTCCTGGTTCTACATTTCTTGAATGGAGCATGCTTATTTAAGATGGCATTTAAAAAAATAACCAGGCATCCTTTACTGACGGGATGAGGTCAATGTCCTTCCAGGATACCCCGGCCAGGTCGATTAGAAAGGCCTGCTCACTGAAGTGTTTCAGGGAGCGTGTGACAGTGATGAGTGGAGGTCGTTTGACGGCAGACCCATTACGGATGCAGGCAATGAGGCAGGGATCGCTGAGATCTTGGTTTAAAACAGCAGAGGTGTATTTAGAGGGCAAGTTGGTTAGGATGATATCTATCTCACGCCAAACGTGCCCGTGTTTACGGCTTTGGGGTGGTACCTGGTAGGTTCATTGATATTTTGTGTGAGAATGAGGGCATCAAGCTTAGATTGTAGGATGGCTGGGGTCTATAGCATGTTCCAGTTTAGGTCTTCTAGCAGCACGAGCTCTGAAGATAGATGGGGGGCAATCAGTTCACATATGGTGTCCAGAGCACAGCTGGAGGCAGAGGGTGGTCTATAGCAGGTGGCAACAGTGAGAGACTTGTTTTTAGAGAGGTGGATTTTTAAAAGTAAATTGTTTGGGTACAGAGCTGGATAGTAGGACAGAACTCTGCAGTAGATTGTAACACCGCCCCCTTTGGCCGTTCTATCTTGTCTGAAAATGTTGTAGTTAGGAATGGAGATTTCAGAATTTCTGGTGGTCTTCCTAAGCCAGGATTCAGACACGGCTAGAACATCCGGGTTTCCAGAGTGTGCTAAAGCAGTGAAAAAAACAAGCTTAGGGAGGAGGCTTCTAATGTTAACATGCATGAAACCAAGGCTATTACGGTTACAGAAGTCATCAAAAGAGAGCACCTCGGGAATAGGAGTGGAGCTAGGCACTGCAGGGCCTGGATTCACCTCTATATCACCAGAGGAACAGAGGAGGAGTAGGATAAGGGTACGGCTAAAAGCTATGAGAATTGGTCGTTTAGAACGTCCGGAACAGAGAGTAAAAGGAGGTTTCTGGGGGCGATAAAATAGCTTCAAGGTATAATGTACAGACAACGGTATGGTAGGATGTTAATACAGTGGAGGTAAATCTAGGTATTGAGTGATGATGAGAGAGATATTGTCTCTCAAAACATCATTGAAACCTGGTGATGTCATCGCATGTGTGGGTGTTGGAACTGAAAGTTTGGATAAGGTATAATGAGCAGGGCTAGAGGCTCTAGAGTGAAATAAGCCAATAAACCAGAACAGCAATGGACAAGGCATATTGACATTAAGGAGAGGCATGCTTTGTCAAGTGATCAAAAGGGTCCAGTTAGTAGTGAGGTTGGTTGGGGTAACGACGATTCAGACAGCTAACCGGACCATCGGTGGCAAGCTAGCGTAGGACGGTGTTCTGTTTTTAGCCACTTCGTGCGTTTCCGTTAGTAGATTAGTGGGGTTCCGTGTGGTAGAGGGGATCAATCCAATTGGCAAAATAGATATAGTTATAGTGACCCAAGAAAAATTGTCCGAGAGACCTATTCAGATAGCAGCCTGGTAACAACACAATGTTAAATACAGGTACAGACTAGTCAAATAATTAACATCCAATCACATTAACCGTTACTCTCTTGCGGGAATTCCACTAACGGTCTGTATGTAGCCAAACGTAGCTGCTGCTCATTCCGTTTGCTCGAAAATTGATAAAATGTTTAAAAAAGTAAGGCCTGCGTCCATAGAGACACATACCAGCTCAACTGGTAGTACTGCTATTACCAGCAGTACTACACCTGCACCTGTCGACGACACAAGTTGTTCTGCTTCCACGAGCACATCCAATGCTAGCATCAGTAATTCTACATTTGTTGTTAGCCCAGCTGGTATGGACACTGACAGTTGTGAATCTGATGCAGCCGAAGAGCTACTGACCCCTTACCCGGGAAAGCACCGAACAACAAGACAGGGACGTTGGACCATCGAAGACGCACAAATATGATGAGAACTACATTGATTTGGGGTTCACTTATATTGGGAGTAGTGCCTTTCCTCAGCCAAAGTGTGTTATATGTGCAAAAGTAATGTGTCACAACTCGATGAAACATTCACTCTTGCGCAGACATTTCGAAACAAAACATGCCAATTTGAAAAATAAGTAATGGGAGTTTTTTGAGTGAGAACGATTACGACTTTCAATTAGTAAGATACGTATAAAAGCAAGAGATACCATTAATAAGAAGGCGCTAGAAGCGTCTTATATGGTGAGCTATCGAGTGGCTAGGACAGGCAACCCCATACTATTGCGGAGAACTTCATTCTTCCTGCTGCCGCGGATATGGCTGGGACAATGCTGGGGGAAATCCCAAAAAACAACACTGTTTCACCACGCATCAGTGACATGGCAGGAGATGTTTTGAAACAATTACTGCTTTGCATACAAGCTAGTGAATTGTATGCGTTACAGCTGGATGAGTCAACAGACGTGGCCTGGCACAGCTCCTGGTATATGTCCGTTACGTTTATCGGGGGTCAATTAAGGAAGACATCCTCTTCTGCAAAAGCCATGACAGGGAGACATAGTGGAGTGGTTAACGCACGTGCAAGCAGTTGCTCCCAACACCACTTGGGTACACTGCAGCATCCACCGAGAGGCTCTTGCTGCCAAAGGATTGCCTGACAGCTTGAAAGACATTTCGGACAATACAGTGAAAATGGTCGACTTTGTTAAAGCAAGGCCCCTGAACTCTTGTGTATTTTCTGCACTATGCAATGATATGGGCAACGACCATGTAACACTTTTACAACATACACAAGTGCTTTGGTTATCAAGGGGCAACGTATTGACAGGTTTTTTTTTTTTAAAATTGAGAGACAAGGTTAAAGTTTTCTTTACTTACCATCATTTTCACTTGTCTGGCCGCTTGCATGATGATGAGTTTCTCACAGGACAGGCCTATCTGGGTGGTGTTTTTTTATCACCTGAATGATCTGAATCTAGGATTCCAGGGACTCTCCGCAACTATATTCAATGTGCGGGACAAAATTGAGACTATGATTAAGAATTTGGAGCTCTTCTCTGTCTGCATTAACCATGATAATACACAGGTCTTTCCATCATTGTATGATTTTTGTGTGCAAATTAACTCAAGTTTACGGACAATGTCAAATGTGATATAGCGAAGCACCTGAGTGAGTTAGGTGTGCAATTACGCCAGGTACTTTCACAAAATGGATGACACAAACAACTGGATTTGTTATCCCTTTCTTGCCCTGCCTCCAGACCACTTATCAATATCGGAACAAGAGCCTCGTAAAATTGTAACAAGCGGTTCTGTGAAAATGGAATTTAATCAGAAGCAATGGCCAGATTTCTGGATTGGGCTGCCCTCAGACTATCCTGCCTTGGCAAATGTTGCTGTTAAGACACTGATGCCCTTTAGAACCACGTACCGATGTGACAGTGGATTCTCGGGTCATCACTAGCATGAAAACTAAATACAGGCACAGACTGTGTGTGGAAAATGATTTAAGACTGAGACTCTCTCCAATACAACCCAACATTGCAGAGTTATGTGCATCCTTTCAAGCACACCCTTCTCATTAACCTGGGGTGAGTAATTCACAATTTTCGATTAACAAATAAAGTTTTATATGTAAGATGTCTTAATAAAGAGCAAAATTGTTGATTATTTGTCACGCCATAGAGCTTTTTATTCTCAATGTTGGTTAGGTCAGGGTGTGACTAGAACGGGTCATCTAGGTCATTATATTTGGACAACACCCTGTCGTTCTCAAATAACATCAAGGCGGTGGCCCGTTCCTGTAGGTTCATGCTCTACAACATCCGCAGAGTACGACCCTGCCTCACACAGGAAGCGGCGCAGGTCCTAATCCAGGCACTTGTCATCTCCCGTCTGGATTACTGCAACTCGCTGTTGGCTGGGCTCCCTGCCTGTGCCATTAAACCCCTACAACTCATCCAGAACGCCGCAGCCCGTCTGGTGTTCAACCTTCCCAAGTTCTCTCACGTCACCCCGCTCCTCCGCTCTCTCCACTGGCTTCCAGTTGAAGCTCGCATCCGCTACAAGACCATGGTGCTTGCCTACGGAGCTGTGAGGGGAACGGCACCTCAGTACCTCCAGGTTCTGATCAGGCCCTACACCCAAACAAGGGCACTGCGTTCATCCACCTCTGGCCTGCTCGCCTCCCTACCACTGAGGAAGTACAGTTCCCGCTCAGCCCAGTCAAAACTGTTCGCTGCTCTGGCCCCCCAATGGTGGAACAAACTCCCTCACGACGCCAGGACAGCGGAGTCAATCACCACCTTCCGGAGACACCTGAAACCCCGCCTCTTTAAGGAATACCTAGGATAGGATAAAGTAATCCTTCTCACCCCCCCCCCCTTAACCTGTTAGTCCTATAGGGGCAGTATTTCATTTTTGGATAAAAAGACGTGCCCGTTTTAAGCGCAATATTTTGTCACGAAAAGATGCTCGAATGTGCTTGGAATTGATAGCTTTGGAAAGAAGACAGTCTTACGTTTCCAGAAATGCAAAGATTTTCACTGTGAGTCCCTTAGAACAAATGTTTCGGGCAAAACCAAGATGTATGACCGACCAGGAAATGCACAGGATTTCTGAGGCTACGTTTTCCATGATCGCCTTATATGGCTGTGAATGCGACAGGAATGAACGGACTCATTCTCTTGTTTCCCCAAGGTCTCTGCAGCATTGTGACGTATTTGTAGGCATATCATTGGAAGATTGACCATAAGAGACTACATTTACCAGGTGTCCCGCTAGGTGTCTGCGTGGCAATTGGTGCGCAAAAGTCAGGTCCCGGTATTTTTCCATTCAAATCTCAGAACAAACCAGGCTACAAGGACGGTGCTTTCAATGGAGAGAAATATGACAAACCACCTTCAGGATTGATTCAAACAACGTTTTCCATGTTTCAGTCGATATTATGGAGTTAATCCGGAAAAAAGTTCGACATGTAGGTGACTGAATTTTCGGTTAGTTTCGGTAGCTATATGCATAGTAACAAAAGGGAACGATGTGTCCTACACAAGAATCTTTCAGGAAAAACTGGACATCTGCTATGTAACTGAGAGTCTCCTCATTGAAACATCTGAAGTTCTTCAAAGGTAAATTATTTTATTTGATTCCTTGGCTGGTTTTTGTGAATATGTTGCGTGCTAAATGCTAATGCTAACGCTAAGCTAGCTATCACCACTCTTACACAAATTAGTGATTTTCTCTGGTTCTAAAGCATATTTTGAAAATCTGAGACGACAGGATTGTTAAGAAAAGGATAAGCTTGAGAACAGGCATATTTATTTAGTTTCATTTGCGATTTTTAAAAATCGCTAACGTTGCGTTATGCTAATGAGCTTGAGGCTGTAGTAACGATACCGCATGCGGGATGGGGCGGACTAAGAGGTTAAAAGATTTAGATGCACTATTGTAAAGTGGCTGTTCCACTGGATGTCATAAGGTGAATGCACCAATTTGTAAGTCGCTCTGGATAAGAGCGTCTGCTAAATGACTTAAATGTAATGTAAATGTAATATTTACATGTTGGCCTGGTATGGTTCCCAATCAGAGGCAGCTGTTTATCGTTGTCTCTGATTGGGGATCATATTTAGCCATATCTGGCTTGTTTATGCCAGTTTTGGAGCAGTGGCTTCTTCCTTGCTGAGCGACTTTTCAGGTTGTCTATACAGGACTCCTTTTACTGTGGATATAGATAATTTTGTACCCCTTTCCTCCAGCATCTTCACAAGGTCCTTTGCTGTTGTTCTGGGATTGATTTGTACTTTTCACACCAACGTACGTTCATCTCTAGGAGACAGAACGCGTCTCCTTCCCGAGTGAATGATGGCTGCGTGGTCCCATGGTGTTTATACTTGCGTACTATTGTTTGTACAGATGAACGTGGTACCTTCAGGTGTTTGGAAATTGCTCCCAAGGATGAACCAGACGTGTGGAGGTCTACAATTATTTTTCTGAGGTCTTGGCTGATTTCTTTTGATTTTCCCATGATGTCAAGCAAAGAGGCACTGAGTTTGAAGGTAGGCCTTGAAATACATCCACAGGTACACCTCCAATTGACTAAATTAGCCTTTCAGAAGCTTCTAAAGCCATGACATCATTTTTGGGAATTTTCCAAGCTGTTCAAAGTCACTGTCAACTTAGTGTATGTCAATTTCTGACCCACTGGAATTGTGATACAGTGAATTATAAGTGATATAATCTGTCTGTAAATAATTGTTGGAAAAATTACTTGTGTCATTGCACAAACATTTACATTTACATTTAAGTCATTTAGCAGACGCTCTTATCCAGAGCGATTTACAAATTGGTGCTTTCACCTTATGACATCCAGTGGAACAGCCACTTTACAATAGTGCATCTAGGTCTTTTAAGGGGGGAGGGGAGAAGGATTACTTTATCCTATCCTAGGTATTCCTTAAAGAGGTGGGGTTTCAGGTGTCTCCGGAAGGTGGTGATTGACTCCGCTGTCCTGGCGTCGTGAGGGAGTTTGTTCCACCATTGGGGGGCCAGAGCAGCGAACAGTTTTGACTGGGCTGAGCGGGAACTGTACTTCCTCAGTGGTAGGGAGGCGAGCAGGCCAGAGGTGGATGAACGCAGTGCCCTTGTTTGGGTGTAGGGCCTGATCAGAGCCTGGAGGTACTGAGGTGCCGTTCCCCTCACAGCTCCGTAGGCAAGCACCATGATCTTGTAGCGGATGCGAGCTTCAACTGGAAGCCAGTGGAGAGAGCGGAGGAGCGGGGTGACGTGAGAGAACTTGGGAAGGTTGAACACCAGACGGGCTGCGGCGTTCTGGATGAGTTGTAGGGGTTTAATGGCACAGGAGGGAGCCCAGCCAACAGCGAGTTGCAGTAATCCCGGGAGATGTGTGAGGCAGGCTTCCTGTGTGAGGCAGGGTCGTACTCTGCGGATGTTGTAGAGCATGAACCTACAGGAACGGGCCACCGCCTTGATGTTATTTGAGAACGACAGGGTGTTGTCCAGGATCACGCCAAGGTTCTTAGCGCTCTGGGACGAGGACACAATGGAGTTGTCAACCGTGATGGCGAGATCATGGAACGGGCAGTCCTTCCCGGGAGGAAGAGCAGCTCCGTCTTGCCGAGGTTCAGCTTGAGGTGATGATCCGTCATCCACACTGATATGTCTGCCAGACATGCAGAGATGCGATTCGCCACCTGGTCGTCAGAAGGGGGAAAGGAGAAGATTAATTGTGTGTCGTCTGCATAGCAATGATAGGAGAGACCATGTGAGGTTATGACAGAGCCAAGTGACTTGGTGTATAGCGAGAATAGGAGAGGGCCTAGAACAGAGCCCTGGGGACACCAGTGGTGAGAGCACGTGGTGAGGAGACGGATTCTCGCCACGCCACCTGGTAGGAGCGACCTGTCAGGTAGGACGCAATCCAAGCGTGGGCCGCGCCGGAGATGCCCAACTCGGAGAGGGTGGAGAGGAGGATCTGATGGTTCACAGTATCGAAGGCAGCCGATAGGTCTAGAAGGATGAGAGCAGAGGAGAGAGAGTTAGCTTTAGCAGTGCGGAGCGCCTCCGTGATACAGAGAAGAGCAGTCTCAGTTGAATGACTAGTCTTGAAACCTGACTGATTTGGATCAAGAAGGTCATTCTGAGAGAGATAGCGGGAGAGCTGGCCAAGGACGGCACGTTCAAGAGTTTTGGAGAGAAAAGAAAGAAGGGATACTGGTCTGTAGTTGTTGACATCGGAGGGATCGAGTGTAGGTTTTTTCAGAAGGGGTGCAACTCTCGCTCTCTTGAAGACGGGAGGGACGTAGCCAGCGGTCAGGGATGAGTTGATGAGCGAGGTGAGGTAAGGGAGAAGGTCACTGGAGATGGTCTGGAGAAGAGAGGAGGGGATAGGGTCAAGCGGGCAGGTTGTTGGGCGGCCGGCCGTCACAAGACGTGAGATGTCATCTGAGAGAGAGGGGAGAAAGAGGTCAGAGCACAGGGTAGGGCAGTGTGAGCAGAACCAGCGGTGTCGTTTGACTTAGCAAACGAGGATCGGATGTCGTCGACCTTCTTTTCAAAATGGTTGACGAAGTCATCTGCAGAGAGGGAGGAGGGGGGAGGGGGAGGAGGATTCAAGAGGGAGGAGAAGGTGGCAAAGAGCTTCCTAGGGTTAGAGGCAGATTCTTGGAATTTAGAGTGGTAGAAAGTGGCTTTAGCAGCAGAGACAGAGGAGGAAAATGTAGAGAGGAGGGAGTGAAAGGATGCCAGGTCCGCAGGGAGGCGAGTTTTCCTCCATTTCCGCTCGGCTGCCCGGAGCCCTGTTCTGTGAGCTCGCAATGAGTCGTCGAGCCACGGAGCGGGAGGGGAGGACCGAGCCGGCCTGGAGGATAGGGGACATAGAGAGTCAAAGGATGCAGAAAGGGAGGAGAGGAGGGTTGAGGAGGCAGAATCAGGAGATAGGTTGGAGAAGGTTTGAGCAGAGGGAAGAGATGATAGGATGGAAGAGGAGAGAGTAGCGGGGGAGAGAGAGCGAAGGTTGGGACGGCGCGATACCATCCGAGTAGGGGCAGTGTGGGAAGTGTTGGATGAGAGCGAGAGGGAAAAGGATACAAGGTAGTGGTCGGAGACTTGGAGGGGAGTTGCAATGAGGTTAGTGGAGGAACAGCATCTAGTAAAGATGAGGTCGAGCGTATTGCCTGCCTTGTGAGTAGGGGGAAGGTGAGAGGGTGAGGTCAAAAGAGGAGAGGAGTGGAAAGAAGGAGGCAGAGAGGAATGAGTCAAAGGTAGACGTGGGGAGGTTAAAGTCGCCCAGAACTGTGAGAGGTGAGCCGTCCTCAGGAAAGGAGCTTATCAAGGCATCAAGCTCATTGATGAACTCTCCGAGGGAACCTGGAGGGCGATAAATGATAAGGATGTTAAGCATGAAAGGGCTGGTAACTGTGACAGCATGGAATTCAAAGGAGGCGATAGACAGATGGGTAAGGGAGAAAGAGAGAATGACCACTTGGGAGAGATGAGGATCCCGGTGCCACCACCCCGCTGACCAGAAGCTCTCGGGGTGTGCGAGAGCACGTGGGCGGACGAAGAGAGAGCAGTAGGAGTAGCGGTGTTGTCTGTGGTGATCCATGTTTCCGTCAGAGCCAAGAAGTCGAGGGACTGGAGGGAGGCATAGGCTGAGATGAACTCTGCCTTGTTGGCCGCAGATCGGCAGTTCCAGAGGCTACCGGAGACCTGGAACTCCACGTGGGTCGTGCGCGCTGGGACCACCAGATTAGGGTGGCTGCGGCCATGCGGTGTGGAGCGTTTGTATGGTCTGTGCAGAGAGGAGAGAACAGGGATAGACAGACACATAGTTGACAGGCTAGAGAAGAGGCTACGCTAATGCAAAGGAGATTGGAATGACAAGTGGACTACACGTCTCGAATGTTCAGAAAGTTAAGCTTACGTAGCAAGAATCTAATAACAAACAAAGTAGATGTCGTAACCAACTAGCCAAAACTATACATTTGTGGAGTGGTTGAAAAACTTCTTGCGTTGAGCAATCCCGTATCCGGGAGCGTAATCGTAGCCTCAAGCTCATTACCATAACGCAACGTTAACTATTCATGAAAATCGCAAATTAAATGAAAGAAATATATTCACTCATAAGCTTAGCCTTTTGTTAACAACACTGTTATCTCAGATTTTCAAAATATGCTTTTTAACCATAGCTACACAAGTATTTGTGTAAGAGTATTGATAGCTAGCATAGCATTAAGCCTAGCATTCAGCAGGCAACATTTTCACAAAAACAAGAAAAGCATTCAAATAAAATCATTTACCTTTGAAGAACTTCGGATGTTTTCAATGAGGAGACTCTCAGTTAGATAGTAAATGTTCAGTTTTTCTAAAAAGATTATTTGTGTAGGAGAAATCGCTCCGTTTTGTTCATCACGTTTGGCTAAGAAAACCCCCTGAAAATTCAGTCATTACAACGCCAAACTTTTTTCCAAATTAACTCCATAATATCGACAGAAACATGGCAAACGTTGTTTAGAATCACCCTCAAGGTGTTTTTCACATATCTATTCGATGATAAATCATTCGTGGCAGTTGGGTTTCTCCTCGGAATCAAATGGAAAAATACACGCAGCTGGAGATTACGCAATAATTGCGACGGAGGACAAAAAATCGCAAATGAAACGAAATAAATATGCCTGTTCTCAAGCTTATCCTTTTCTTAACAATCCTGTAGTCTCAGATTTTCAAAATATGCTTTAGAACCAGAGAAAATCACTAATTTGTGTAAGAGTGGTGATAGCTAGCTTAGCGTTAGCATTAGCATTTAGCACGCAACATATTCACAAAAACCAGCCAAGGAATCAAATAAAATAATTTACCTTTGAAGAACTTCAGATGTTTCAATGAGGAGACTCTCAGTTACATAGCAGATGTCCAGTTTTTCCTGAAAGATTCTTGTGTAGGACACATCGTTCCCTTTTGTTACTATGCATATGGCTACCGAAACTAACCGAAAATTCAGTCACCTACATGTCAAACTTTTTTCCGAATTAACTCCATAATATCGACTGAAACATGGAAAACGTTGTTTGAATCAATCCTGAAGGTGGTTTGTCATATTTCTCTCCATTGAAAGCACCGTCCTTGTAGCCTGGTTTGTTCTGAGATTTGAATGGAAAAATACCGGGACCTGACTTTTGCGCACCAATTGCCACGCAGACACCTAGCGGGACACCTGGTAAATGTAGTCTCTTATGGTCAATCTTCCAATGATATGCCTACAAATACGTCACAATGCTGCAGAGACCTTGGGGAAACAAGAGAAAGAGTCCGTTCATTCCTGTCGCATTCACAGCCATATAAGGCGATCATGGAAAACGTAGCCTCAGAAATCCTGTGCATTTCCTGGTCGGTCATACATCTTGGTTTTGTCCGAAACATTTGTTCTAAGGGACTCACAGTGAAAATCTTTGCATTTCTGGAAACGTAAGACTGTCTTCTTTCCAAAGCTATCAATTCCAAGCATATTCGAGCATCTTTTCGTGACAAAATATTGCGCTTAAAACGGGCACGTCTTTTTATCCAAAAATGAAATACTGCCCCTATAGGACTAACAGGTTAAAACGGGAACGTTATCGAAGAAGTTAAAGACTCCAACCTAAGTGTATGTAAACTTCTGACTTCAACTGTACCAAGCTTTATAAATGCACTTAAGGAAATGGCAAATTTCTATCTTTGTCAAATATATATATCAATATGGTTTTCTCACTTATTAAAAAAAATATAATGAATGAAATTGTGGAATAAATTGTCACAAAAATGCATAGACTAGTTTACAAAATTGAGGTGTTAGGAAATACCATTCTCTCATTTTCTAAATTCAAAAATCATATACTAATTATCACATATTCCATATTTTTGTTTCTCATGTGCAGAATAGCCAGTGTGATTTCAAAATGGTTAGTGCTATTCGGAAACCTTCAGACATTTCTACCCTAACCGTAAGCTTAACCCCTACCCAGAACTATAACCATAACCTTAACTCTTACCGAACCCTAACCATAACCTTCACCCTTACCTTAAACATGAAACCTTTCAACTTCAATAAGGCAGGGCGTCCCAAGAATCGCGCATAGCAAGGACCATTTTTTTAAGCAGTGTAACAGAATAGAAGGCACCCTATGGAATAGAAGCCATCCTCCAAATCATTCTCAAGTCAACATCAGGAGTGGAGTTGCTTGTCACTGTTTGGTGCATCGTACTGATTGTTGGACAGTTGGAATGGCCTAACTACACTCAGCACTGTCAAAAGAACAAGACCAAAAGCTGGGGGCTTCATTGCATAACTGTATTGTACTCAGTAATGTTCAGAGTGTAATAATAGCTGTTGACAGCAATTATAGAAATTAGTTGTTGGCATACATTATACAGCTTTTAGCCACAGTTGAATGTGTATATTTATTGTCCAATTGATTAAGTGTATTACATATTCAATCAATCCTTATCCCAGTCTGCTGTTCCCACATGCTTCAAGAGGGCCACCATTGTCCCTGTTCCCAAGAAAACTAAGGTAACTGAGCTAAACGACTACCGCCCCGTATTACTCACTTCCGTCATCATGAAGTGCTTTGAGAGACTAGTCAAGGACCATATCACCTCCACCCTACCTGACACCCTAGACCCACTCCAATTTGCTTATCGCCCAACTAGGTCCACAGACGATGCAATCTCAACCACTCTGCACACTGCCCTAACCCATCTGGACAAGAGGAATACCTATGTTAGAATGCTGTTCATCGACTACAGCTCAGCATTGAACACCATAGTACCCTCCAAACTCGTCATCAAGATTGAGATCCTGGGTCTCGACCCCACCCTGTGCAACTGGGTACTGGACTTCCTGACGGGCAGCTCCCAGGTGGTGAGGGTAGGTAACAACATCTCTACCCCGCTGATCCTCAACACTGGGGCCCCACAAGGGTGCGTTCTGAGCCCTCTCCTGTACTCCCTGTTCACCCACGACTGCGTGGCCATGCACGCCTCCAACTCAATCATCAAGTTTGCAGACGGTACTACAGTGGTAGGCTTGATTACCAACAAAGACGAGACAGCCTACAGGGAGGAGGTGAGGGCCCTCGGAGTGTGGTGTCAGGAGAATAACCGCACACTCAACGTCAACAAAACTAAGGAGATGATTGTGGACTTCAGGAAACAGCAGAGGGAGCTCCCCCCTATCCACATCGATGGGACAGTAGTGGAGAGGGTAGTAAGTTTTAAGTTCCTCGGCGTACACATCACAGACAAAGTGAATTGGTCCACCCACACAGACAGTATCGTGAAGAAGGCGCAGCAGCGCCTCTTCAACCTCAGGAGGCTGAAGAAATTCGGCTTGTCACCAAAAGCACTCACAAACTTCTACAGATGCACAATCGAGAGCATCCTGTCGGGCTGTATCACCGCCTGGTACGGCAACTGCTCCGCCCACAACCGTAAGGCTCTCCAGAGGGTAGTGAGGTCTGCACAACGCATCACCGGGGGCAAACTACCTGCCCTCCAGGACACCTACACCACCCGATGTCACTGAAAGGCCATAAAGATCATCAAGGACAACAACCACCCGAGCCACTGCCTGTTCACCTTGCTATCATCCAGAAGGCGAGGTCAGTACAGGTGCATCAAAGCAGGGGCCGAGAGACTGAAAAACATCTTCTATCTCAAGGCCATCAGACTGTTAAACAGCCACCACTAACATTGAGTGGCTGCTGCCAACACACTGACTCAACTCCAGCCACTTTAACAATGAGAATTGATGTAAATTGATGTAAAATATATCACTAGCCACTTTAAACAATGCTATATAATATAATGTTTACACACCCTACATTACTCATCTCATATGTATATGTATATACTGTACTCTATATCATCTACTGCATCTTTATGTAAAACATGTATCACTAGCCACTTTAAACTATGCCACTTTGTTTACATACCCTACATTACTCATCTCATATGTATATACTGTACTCGATACCATCTACTGCATCTTGCCTATGCCGTTCTGCACCATCACTCATTCATATATCTTAATGTACTTATTCTTTATCCCTTTACACTTGTGTGTATAAGGTAGTAGTTTTGTAATTGTCAGGTTAGATTACTCGTTGGTTATTACTGCATTGTCGGAACTAGAAACACAAGCATTTCTTATGTAAAATACACCCATGCTTTTTTCTCTCTCTCTCTCTCTCTCTCTCTCTCTCTCTCTCTCTCTCTCTCTCTCTCTCTCTCTCTCTCTCTCTCTCTCTCTCTCTCTCTCTCTCTCTC
This sequence comes from Oncorhynchus nerka, assembly GCF_034236695.1. Classification (NCBI taxonomy): domain Eukaryota; kingdom Metazoa; phylum Chordata; class Actinopteri; order Salmoniformes; family Salmonidae; genus Oncorhynchus; species Oncorhynchus nerka. Next base: position 5,297,831 of record NC_088396.1, on the reverse strand, counting down.
TCTCTCTCTCTCTCTCTCTCTCTCTCTCATGACTTGTGTAATGTTTATATGAAAATCTATGTGCAGTCTGCCTTCCTCCGTAACACAGCTCCTTTCATCTTGGCTCAGGGGCCACCTTTCTCACATAGATGAATCGGTTTCTCTGAATAAGCCGGAATGGCTGTCACTTCTCCTGGCACAAAGCAGAAAAAAAAACACCTACTCCTTCAAGGAAACTGGCGCAGGCGCCTCCCATTGGACTCAAACAATCTCCTTTTAAAGCAGAAAGGCATTGTCGCTACTCTCGTGGAAGGAGAGAAAAACAGAGTAAAATGGCACACTCGAAGTGGATTGAGGTAGGCTTTTTGCTTTTTGTAGTGGGTCCTCTAGCTAAAGTGTCAGAAGAAGAATTCGCTCGCACAACTCTGCGTTTTTCATCCCACTAGCTCGTTTGCGGTCGGGTACCTGATATGACTCCCAACACAAGACCTAGCCAATTATGCTTCATTGCCATGATGGCACATATGCTCTGAATATGAGGTATTTTCAGGGCCATTCTCTCTCTCTCTCTTTAGCCCTGTTTATACCTGCCTTTAACATGCGTCCTTCGTCCTGATCTTTTCCTAATCTTGAGCTAATCTTGTCTGTTTACAGATATAAGATCAGATAACAATTTGTCTTAATCAGAATGTGAACAAGATCAGTACAAAGGGTGCATGTTAGAATCAGGTATAAACATGGCTTCTGTTAGGAACCTGTGCCCCTTCTGGACATGAGCAGGTGGGGCATCAAAGAGTACTGCTCTTCTATCAACACATCAGGAACAATTTTGATGTTCCTGGCTCTATCATATAGGGAAGGCCAATAGCTCAGATACAAAACGGCAGGGGTTTATCTCCCCAAAAGGATACGCCCACACACACCAAATACAACACCCCCTCACAGACACACCGTATACATGCACACATATCTGAGGAAGTTTTTAATTTCCCAGCACCTGTAAACATGATGTTTCACTTCAGTGTCTTTGATCTTCAAATACAGCAGCATTCTGGCTCAAGGAACAGGAAGCAGTGAGGTGACTGTGGTCTCTGATTATAGTGCTTTGTAGGGATGTTAGTGGTGGTGGCCATTTTGGTGTATTCAATTCCATGAGTGCAGGTCTTTTATATATTATATATATATATATATATATATATATATATATATATATATGGGTATTTATATATTTTTACAAAAACATGTACGTCTATTTCCCAAATGCCACTTTGCATTTTTAAAAATATCAATATAAATAAGAAACTGATGAACAATAGAGATATGGACTAATGATCAAATCGTACTTGATTGGCATTTGGTAAGACTGAAATAAACCCTCATTCAGCTTAGACAGAAATTTGGCGCTTGTCAATAACAACCTATTAGATGTATCGACAATCTCATAAACAATTTGTTGAAGCTCCCTCTGTATCTGCTTCCTGGCATTCAAGCCTTCACTGCTGTGCTTTGTTGATCTCCTGCCTCTGAGATTTTTGGGGAACATTGAGAAAGTTGCTACGGTCTGCATTTAGAAAACAATACCGACACGTTTTTACTTGCCTGAAGATCGTGTTCTGCCTCCTGTTGTCCGTCACTTTCATTTCAACAATAATCAGGGAAACAAAATGGAACGCTCGTATCCAAATAGATTTGATACGACTTGGCACAAGAGGGAATGGAGATATGCCCCCCTACCACCTGCCCCCTCACACCCCCCTCAAAAACCCTCCTACCGTCTGTCGTCTGCTTATTTCTTGAAGAAAAATCTGTGTATTGATTTGACTATATCTTTTACAGACAACCTCTGGCACTCATCCTCTTCACAAATGGAAGATGGGAGGAAGGCTTTTGCCTTTCGCTTTGAAGATTTTGTTCAAGATCTGATGTGACATCAATGTGTGTTGCCTGTGTGATATCTTAAAGATTTGGAAAACATCAAAAACATTAGCAAGGCATCTGTCATCTACAGGTTCTTACAATAAGACAAATGGAGCGGGACAAGGATACACCCCTGCAGCAATCCCCGTGATGCAGACTCATATGCAGTAAGTCAATACTCGGATCTTAATAATATGATTTCCGTTGTCTGGTCCTCCCCAGAGGAATTCACTTACCTGCTGAGACTACAGAAACACAACGGGGGGGAATGGCCAACGTATGCCTGTACCTGTTTCACATGCAAAACAGCAGCACCCCAAGTTGGATAACAACATTTCAATCAAAAGAACATCATTGTTTCCAAATGAAACTAAAATACTTTTTATTTTTCATCGCTTCACAAACTCACAGAGTGATGCTTTTCTTGAATCAAAGACTATTCAACAGGGCTGCTAATTTCCTCTGAGTTCATCAATGCTACGTATAATCTCTACTTGCCTTTTCCTACCCCATAGGGTGCCCTCCTAGATCACCCCCCACAGACATAACCAGCTCCCTGGGATGGGAGTTCTGGCTGCAGCTCCTCGGTTCATGAGTTAGTGGGCTGGAAGGAGCTAATTTGATTGACTTTCAGCGCTAAGTTTTTTGTGGTGGTCCCCTGACAGCGCGAGACCTTTCTGGTCAGTGAGCACATCGACTGGCAGTCAATCGGCACCTGATGCATGTCAATGTCCAGTCCTCCAGACCTGTGGTAGATAGATGGAGCTCGGCAGCAGATGCCCAAAGTGATGCTGATGAGATGGAATGGATATTGTTCTGGTTTGATTGGTTTTTGTGTCTCTTCACCAATGCATTTATCTGGTGGTCCAAGACATAACTGCTTTTAATGTAGAGTTCTACAAAACATACATTTTATTTATAGGAAAGCACACAGTGGCTTTTATTAATACAATGTTTTCAGGTCAAAAGATAGATAATAAAGAAGCTTACTTTATTAACTGTCAGGACATTTTACTTGCATCTTTTTAATTGAACCTTTATTTAACTAGTCAGTTAAGAACACACTATTTTTTATGACAGCCTACCGGGGAACAGTGGGTTAACTGACTGGTTCAGGGGCAGAACGACACATTTTTACCTTGTCAGCTCTGGGATTCAATCTAGCAACCTTTTGGTTTCTAGCCCACTGCTCTAATCACTAGGCTACCTGCAGCCCTATCTTACATTTGTAAAATGACAGATATTACCATACATTATAGTACACTATACAGTACAATGGTACAGTAAAAGGAACTGGTTGAGGTAGATATATTGTACCCAACACACACACACACACACACACACACACACACACACACACACACACACACACACACAGATTCACCGCCATTCCTCTCTTGCCTTGTTTTTTATTTTTTATTTGTATTTTTTATTATTTTCTGAAATATCACATTTACATAAGTATTCAGACCCTTTAGTCAGAACTTTGTTGAAGCACCTTTGCCAGATATTATATTCCAGAGTCTTCTTGGGTATGATGCTATAAGCTTGGCACACCTGTATTTGGGGAGTTTCTCCCATTTTTCTATGCAGATCCTCTCAAGCTCTGTCAAGTTGGATGGTGAGCGTCTCTGCACAGATATTTTCAGGTCTCGCCAGAGATGTTCGATCAGGTTCAAGTCCGGGCTCTGGCTCGGCCATTCAAGTACATTCAGAGAGTTGTCCGAAAGCCACTCCTGGTTTTCCTGGCTAGTGTACATAGGATCGTTGTCCGGTTGGAAATGTGAACCTTGCCCCAGTCTGAGGTCCTGAGCACTCTGGAGCAGGTTTTCAACCAGGATCTCTCTGTTCTTTGCTCCATTAATCTTTCACTTGATCCTGACTAGTATCCCAGTCATTGCCGCTGAAAAACATTTTCACAGCATGATGCTGCCACCACCATGCTTCACCATAGGGAGGGTGCCAGGTTTGTCCAGACGTGACACTTGGCATTCAGGCCAAAGAGTTCAATCTTGGTTTCATCAGGCCAGCGAATCTTGTTTCTCATGGTCTGAGAGTCCTTTAGGTGCCTTTTGGCAAACTCCAAGCGGGCTGTAATTTGCCTTTTACTGAGGAGGGGCATCTGTCTGGCTACTCTACCATAAAGGCCTGAATGGTGGAGTGCTGCAGACAAGATTGTCCTTTTGGATGGTTCCCCCATCTCCACAGAGGAACTCTGGAGCTCTGTCAGAGTGAGCATCGGGTTCCCAGTCACATCCCTGACCGAGGCCCTTCTCCCCAATTGCTCACTTTTGCCGAGCCGCCAAGCCTAGGAACAGTCTTGGTGGTTCCAAACTTTTAAGAATGATGGAGGCCACTGTGTTCTTGGGTACCCTTCCCAGGTCTGTGCCTCGACACAATCCTGTCTCTGAGCTCCACAGATAATTCATTTGATATCATGTCTTGGTTTTTGCTCTGACATGCACTGCCAACTGTGGGACCTTATATAGACAGTTGTGTGCCTTTCCAAATCATGGTGGTCTCCAATCAAGTTTTAGAACCATCTCAAGGATGATCAATGGAAACAGGACGCACCTGAGCTCAATTTCGAGTCATAGCAAAGGGTGTGAATACTTATGTAAATAAGTATTTCTGTATTTTATTTTTAATACATTTGCTAACTTTTCTAAAAACTTTTTTTCGCTTTAGCCTTACCAAGACCCCCCCCCCTTTCCACACACATGCACAGATGTACTAATGCACACACACACATGCACACAGACTCCCCCACCCACACTCAAACATTCTCCCATGACAACACACACACACAGACCCCCCTGCCCCATCCCGACCCCCCCCTTCCCCACACTCATTCAATCAATTTTTTTTTTAGATATTACATATTTAATACACTGATTACATAATTTCAACGCAACATGTAAAGAGTTGGTCCCATGATTAATGAGCTAAAATAAAAGATCCCCCACATTTTTTGTATGCACAAAAAGCTTATTTCTCTCAAATTGTGTGCACAAATTTGTTTGCATTCCTGTTAATAAGTATTTCTCCTTTGCCAAGATAATACATCCACCTGACAGGTGTGGCATATCAAGAAGATGATTCAAATGCATGATCACTACACAGGTGCACCTTATGCTGGGGAAAATAAATGTTCACTCTAAATAAAATGTGCAGTTATGTCACTCAAAATAATGCCGCAGATGATTCAACTTTTGAGGGAGGATTTGGTATGCTGACTGTAGTAATGCCCACCAGAGCTATTGCCAGAGAACTGAATGTTTATTTCTCTATCATAAGCCCTGTCTAATGTCATTTTTGAGAACTTGGCAGTGTGTCCAACCGGCCTCACAAAGGCAGACCATGTGTAACCACACCAGCCCCAGATAGCTGATGAAACTGTGGGTTTTGCACTACCGAATAATTTTGCACAAACTGTCAGAAACCGTGTCAGGTAAGCTCATCTGCATGCTCATTGTCCTCACCAGGGTCTTGACCTGATTGCAGTTTGGTGTCGTAACCGACTTTAGTGGGAAAATGCTCACCTTCGATAGCCACTGGTATTCTCACGCTCCCGGAGGACCTGAGCCCTAAGACCATTCCCCAGGACTACCTGGCCTGATGACTCCTGGCTGTCCCCAGTCCAACTGGTCATGCTGCCGCTTCAGTTTCAACAACCCTGACCTTATCACCGGACGTGCTACCTTGTCCTGGACCTGCTGTTTTCGACCCTCTTTTTCTCTCTCTACCGCACCTGCTGTCTCGACCTCTGAATACTCGGCTATGGAAAGCCAACTGACATTTATTCCTGACCTGTTGCACCTTATACAACCACTGTGATTATTATTTGACCCAGCTGGTCATCGATGAACGTCTGAACACCTTAATAGCCATGTCATCTCTACCCGGCATAGCCAGATGAGGACTGGCTACCCCTCAGAGCCTAGTTCCTCTCTAGGTTTCTTCCTAGTTTCCTGCCTTTCAAGGGAGTTTTTCCTAGCCACCGTGCTTCTATTGAAGAGAAGAGGGGTGGGACAACATTTCACAGGCCACAATCAACAGGCTGATCATCGCTAGGCAAAGGAGATGTATCGGTTTGAAAATGCTTTTGGCAGTTAATCTGCTTCTGTTCTGTGGGTGGCGCTGTGTGATATTTTTAAAGGATGGGTCCTGTGTGACATAAGTTTAATTCTGGACACATGAAAAGTGGGATGTATACGGAGGGTACCGGGCAACAGAAGACGGACAGCAGAGGGGCTAAGGACTTTAGAGATGGGGAAAGGACCACTTCACCCGGAGGGGCAGATCCTGAGTGGACAGGAGCATGGGTCCCGTGGCGGTTCACCTGTCATCGGTACCTGGAGATGGTCTTGAAAAGAGCAGCTCGGGCTCTCTTCCAGGTACGGCTACAGCGACGGGAAGAGCGGAGGCTGATAACCTAGGGAACACTCAAAAGGCGAGATACCCGTAGCAGAACAGGGAAGGGTGTTGCGAGCATATTCCACCCACATGAGTTGCTGGCTCAAGGTGATGGGATTAGTGGAGACGAGACAGCGAAGAGTTGTCTCCAGGTCCTGTTTGGCTTGCTCCGACTGGCCATTGGGCTGATGATGAAAACCAGAGGACAGGCTGGCTAACGACCCAATAAGGGTGCAGAACGCCTTCCAGAACCGGAATGAGAAATGAGGACTGCGATCAGAGACCATGTCTACCAGCAGTCAATAGAACCGGAAGACATGCTGCACCATGAGCTGTGCCATCTCCTGAGTTGAGGGCAACTTAGGATGGGGAATAAAATGGGTAGCTTCGGAAAACCGGTCCACCACAGTAAGGATGGTGGTGTTGCAGTCAGATGGCGGGAGGCCCGTGACAAAGTCCAAGGATATATGGGACCAGGGGCGATGAGGGACCGGAAGTGGTTGAAGGAGTCCAGCCGGAGCTTGCCACTGAGTAATGTCCTGCGCGCGCACAGTAATGAATGCAGAGACATCAGGAGCCATGGTGGGCCACCAAAAATGTTGTAGGTCGAAGTCCAAGGTTTGACAGGTGCCAGGATGACAGGTGAGTCTCGAGGAATGTGCCCATTCTAGAACAGAAGCACAGGTAGAATCAAGGACAAACATCCGGTTAGCTTGCAGAACAGACTCTCGATTCCCCAGACAACAGCAGCCGCTAGACAGGACATAGGGAGGATGGTCTCGGGGTCCGAGGATGTTGTAGCAGGGCTGTACAGCTGTGGGAGTGCGTCAGGCTTTTCATTCTTGGATCCCGGACGGTAGGAAATAGTGAAATGGAAGTGAGTGAAAAACAGGGCCCATCTCTCCTGCCTGGAGTTAAGGTGCTTTGCTGTGCGAAGATATTCCAGGTTCTTATGGTCCGTCCACACAGAAAAGGACTTTTATGCCCATTTTAACCCGTGCCTGCACTCCATCGCCATGACAGTGAGTAATTATAGATTTCCCACGTCATAGTTCCTCTTGGCAGGGTTAAGGTGATGGGAAAGGAAGGCGCAGGGATGAAGCTCCTGGTCCCGGGCAGAGTGTTGGGACAGGACATCCCCCACTCCGACGTCCGAGGCAACGACCTCCACGACGAACTGATAGGATGGGTCCGGATGGATTAAGATGGGGGCTGTAGTGAATCGCTGCTTGAGGTCAGAGAAAGCCCAGTCAGCTTCTGGAGAACATATGAACGGCAGCTTGGGAGAGGTGAGTGCTGAGAGGGGGAAGCAAAGGAGCACTAAGCCCGGATGAAACAACGGTAGAAATGGGCAAACCCCAGGAAATGCTGCAGCTGCACTCTGGACGTGGGTTGAGGCCATTTCACCATCGCACTCTCCTTGTCAGGGTCATTCTGAACACTCCCTGCAGCGATGATGTATCCTAGGAAGGATATGGTGGTGCAATGGAACTCACACTTCTCTGCCTACACAAACTATGTATTCTCCAGGAGACGCTGGAGGACCTGTCAGACATGGAGTACGTGCTCTGAGCAGAACAGGAATAGATGAGGATGTCGTCGAGGTAGACAAACACAAATCAGTTTAACATGTCTCAGAGTACATTATTGACAAGGGCCTGGAACACTGGGGGGAGTTGGTCAGTCCGAACGGCATCACCAGGTACTCGTAGTACCCGATAGCCGTGTTAAAGGCAGTTTTCCACTCGTTCCCTTCCCATATCCGAACCAGATGTTAGGCGTTCTGAAGGTCCAACTTGGAGAAGATGGTTGCCCCCTGGAGAGGCTCGAAAGCTGAGGAGTTGAGTTGTATCAGGAAACATTTTTTAACCGGAGTGTCATTGAGGCCCCGGTTGTCAATACAAAGACGCAGGGTCTTGTCCTTCTTCTTCACAAAGTAAAACCCTGAGCTGGCGGGGAGAAAGAGGAATACATAAACCCAGCAGTGAGAGAGTCCTCAATATACCCTTCTATCGCCTTGGTCTCCGGACCCAACAGGGAATAAAGTCACCCCTGAAAAGGAGTATTAACCAGAAGATTGTCGATGGCGTAGTCATAGGGCCAATTCTGAGGAAGCGAGGTGGCACAAGCGAGGTGGCACGGGCCTTGCTGAAAACCTCCTGGAGGTCCTGGTATTCCGCAGGAATGGCGGAGAGGTTTGGGGCTTCTCCAAAGCCCGCAGGAAGACGTCCCGGGGCAGGCAGCGCCAACTTAAGGCAATGCGCATGGAAAAACAGGCTCCAAACCCAGGATGGAACCAGTAGTGCAGTCGATCAGAGGATTGTTTCTCTGGAGCCAGGAGAACCCCAAAACCACGGTTGCATGAGATGGTGTATACTCTCACTGTGATTGTGCGACACACTCAGGTTAATAGGAAACGTAGTGTGTATGACTCTGCCAATAGAGTGCACATCCAACGCTCTGAGTCCATGGGAATGGAGAATAGTTGTATGGGGATTCCCAGCTCTGACACGAGGGTAGCGTCCATAGAGCTCTCGCTGGCCCCAGAGTCTATGAGCACCCGGAGAGATTTGGACCAGTCACCCCACAACAGGGTAGTATGGAGAGGGGTACGAGCAATGGAGGATGAGAAACTATACTGTATGGCTCACCAGCGTACTCGTACTTACTTGATGAGCCTGGGTTTTTAATGGGAAGGTAGCTCAGAAATGTCCCGTTGCTCCACAATATAGACAGCTCTGGTGTTAAGTCTGCGTAAGCGCTCAGCCGGAGACAATCTAGCCCTGAGCAATTGCATGGGCTCTGAAGGATGCGAGTCAGCAGCCCTCGGTGATTCCCTAGAGAACTCGGGTGAATGGGCCAAAATTCACCCAGTTAACAAAAATATATGGAAATGTCTGCTCTACTCTAAATTACAACAAACTAAAAAATGGAAGAGGCAAGTCAAATGGGGAGAAAGTATCGAACTTGTCTATCGGGCCTGCATTAAAGACCAACATTGACTAAAGAAAATTGTAATCAATAAAAAAGTATACTTTCATTTAAGTCCCAAAAATGGACAGCTGTGCCATATAGATTGCAAAATAGTTGGAAAGAGATTTTCGACATATCGATTCCATGGCACGTGGTTTATGAACTGATACACAAAACAACGCTGGATTCAAAACATAGTTTTTCAATTTAAATGATTGAACAAGATTATTGCAACCAATACAATGTTATATATGCAGTGCCTTCGAAAATTATTCAGACCCCTTGAGTTTTTCCACATTTTGTTACATTACAGCCTTATTCTAAAAAGTAATACATTTTTTACCTCATTCATCTACACACAATGCACCATAATGACAAAGCAGATCCTCTCAAGCTCTGTCAGGTTGGATGAGGAGCGTTGCTGCACAGCTATTTTCAGGTCTCTCCAGAGATGTTAGATTCAAGTCCAGGCTCTGGCTCGGCCACTTATGGACATTCAGAGCCTTATCCCAAAGCCACTCCTGCTTTGTCTTCGCTGTGTGCTTAGTGTCGTTGTCCTGTTGGAAAGTGAACCTTCGCCCCAGTCTGGAGCAGGTTTTCATCAAGGATCTCTCTGTACTTTGCTCCGTTCATCTTTGCATCGATCCTGACTAGCCTCCCAGTCCCTGTCGCTGAAAAACATCCCCACAGCATGTTGCTACCACCATGCTTCACCATAGGGATGGTGACAGGTTTCCTCCAGATGTGACGCTTGGCATGTAGGCCAAAGAGTTTAATCTTGGTTACATCAGACGAGAGAATCTTGTTCCTCATGGTCTTAGATTCCAATCAGGCTTTCATGTGCCTTTTATGTCTGTCCACGATACCATAAAGGCTTGATTGGTGGAGTGGTGCAGAGATGGTTGTCCTTCTGGAAGGTTTTCCCATCTCCACAGACGAACCCTAGAGCTCTGTCAGAGTGACCATCGGGTTCTTGGTCACCTCCGTGACCCGGATTTCTCACTTTGGCTGGGCGGCCAGCTTTAGAAAGAGTCTTGGTGGTTCCCAACTTCTTCCTTTTAAGAATGATGGAGGCCACTGTGTTCTTGGAAACCTTCAATGCTGCAGAAATATTTGTGCCTCGACATAATCCTGTCTCCTTCGACCTCATTGTTTGGTTTTGGCTCTGAACTGCACTGTCAACTGTGGGACCTTATATAGAAAGGTGTTTGCCTTTACAAATCATGTCCAATCAATTTAATTTACCACAGATGGACTCATCTCAAGTGGACTCATAGAAACATCTCAAGAATGATCAATGGAAACAGGATGCACCTGATCTCAATTTCGAGTCGCATAGCAAAGGGTCTGGATACTAACATAAATAAGGTATTTATGTTTTTTATTGTTTATACATTTGCTAAAATAAAATAAAAACTGTTTTCGCTTTGTCATTATGCGGTATTGTGTGTAGATTTCTTGGAAAAAATATATATTTTAGAATAAGGCTGTAACGTAACAAAATATGTGGAAAAAGTCAAGGGGTCTGAATACTTTCCGAAGGCAAAAACCATCCAAGCTGTGCAGATTTTGCTGCAAGCAGACAATCATTAGATAATTTGTTTTGCTACTGCTAATTTTGGCCCATTCCTCCTGACAGAGCTGGTGTAACTGAGTCAGGTTTGTAGGCCTCCTTGCTCGCACACGCTTTTTCAGCTCTGCCCAAACATTTGAGGTCAGGGCTTTGTGATGGCCACTCCAATACGTTGACTTGGTTGTCCTTAAGCCAATTTGCCACAACTTTGGAAGTATGCTTGGGGTCATTGTCCATTTGGAAGACCTATTTGCGACCAAGCTTTAACTTACTAACAGATGTCATGAGATGTTGCTTCAATATATCCACATATATTTCCTGCGTCATGATGTCATCTATTTTGTGAAGTGCACCAGTCTCTCCTGTAGCAAAGCACCCCCACAACATGATGCTTCCACCCCCATGCTTCATGGTTGGGATGGTGTTTTTCGGCTTGCAAGCCTCCCCCTTTTTCCTCCTGACATAACGATGGTCATTATGGCCAGACAGTTCTATTTTTGTTTCATCAGACCAGATACTGACTGGTTTTCTGATCCACAACCCTACTTTCTTTTTGTTGGTATCTTTGACAAAGAGATGCATATATGTGTTCCCAGTCATGTGAAAGCCATAGATTAGGGCCTAATTAATTTATTTCCTTACATGAACTGAAACTCAGTAAATCTTAGAAATTGTTGCATTTGGTGTTTATATTTTTGTTCATGTAACGATTGTTGTTGGAAGGATTGGACCAAGGTGCAGCATGGAAGGCGTTCATCATGTTTATTAATGTGAACCAGCAACAAAACAAATAAAGAGTAACAAAACAAATGTGCAGCTTTGTAGTGCAAACGTGCAGCTTTGTAGTGCAACAGGTGGGAAAGGCTGCCTAAATATGATACCCAAATCAGAGACAACGATAGACAGCTGCCTATGATTGTGAACCATACCAGGCCAACATAGAAAATAAAAAACTAGACTTAGTCACACCCTGAGCTAACCAAAATAGAGAAATAAAAGGTTCTCTAAGGTCAAGGCGTGACAGTTCAGTGTAGATTAATACAACGTATGATGGTATAGTGGTGTAAAGCTAAGGGGCTGAGGAATTACCCAATATTAACCAGTAGTATTACACCCTCTTGGGAACCGGCCACTAATTGCTGAGCTGCTGTGGAGAGGAGAAGCCCAGGCCAGACCTACGGCCCTGAAGACCCCGGGTCCGATGAGGAAAATTATGACGATTATGACATGTTAGCACATGTCTGAGGGTTGAGTGGACAGACAGATGATGAGTTAATCAGGAGCCTGGATTAGATGGAACCCATGCTGGTCGGTAACTAGCATCCGGCCCTGAGACCAGCCCTCCTCCCAGTTCCCTCATTAAGGGCCCAGGGAGAGTAATGGCTTATGCATATATGGGTTTGTCCTAGGTTGTGAATAATTGAACATTGTTCAGGAGATTGTCTTTGAGTCCATAGGGTTTAAGTGTGTATATATATATATTTAAATTTATCGTTAAGGGATAGTGTTGGTAATCATATCAATATTTCAGCTTATGGCACAACTTTACAGTCAAATCTGTTTGTATGTGCACTCATTTTGAGTTAGTTAAACATTTGAGTATAACAAACATTAGGAACACCTTACTAATATTGAGTTGCACCCCTCCCCCTTTGCCCTCAGAAGAGCCTCAATTAGTCAGGGCATGTACTCTACAAGGTGTCGAAAGCGTTCCACACCAATGCCGAATCCATGTTGACCACAGTTGTGCCGAGTTGACTGGATTTCCTTTGGGTGATAGACCATTCTTGATGCACGCGCAATCTTTTGGGCGTGAAAAACACAGCAGTGTTGCAGTTCTTGACACAAGCCGGTGCGCCTGGCACCTACTACCATACTCTGTTCAAAGGCATTTCAATAATTTGTCTTGTTGGCTAAATTAAGTTTGATCTGTATTTTTTATTGTGTGCTGTGTATTCAGTTTAAGATAGATTATAAGTAGGCTTGTTTGGCCTTGGTAATTGCTGAAATATGGCCTGTTTGTGAAGGTTTAAAGCAGTTCTCAAGTGTTTTGTTTTATTCTGGTTCTGTGTTATAATCGGTAGAGCTATCTTTGAGGTAATAAGTGTTACTTAGTTCTCTAACAAATTCGAAGTTACATTTTATAGGCCGGTATAGGCTTTATGTGTTTTGCCTTTTGTAGCCAGTTAGTTGCTACTTATTTCTGCTGTTTTTTGTTTTGGCGTTTGTCATTTTGGTCCATTTGTCTGGACTAATTACCTCAACGTTATTTTTTGGATCCATTCTGGGCCATTTTTGTAAATATTCACCTGTTCTATTTTCATGGACTGCGCATATAAAGAAACCTTAATTTTGTATCGGATTTTTTATCTCTGGTAACTCTCTTGTGCAAGCAGCCTCCTAAATTAGACTGCCAGATCCCGTTATATTTAACATCTTGACTTACTTTTGAAGGTTTGGTGTGGTGTGGATATTAGCATATTATACTGGTGGTGTAACAATTTTCGTTGGTGGAAGAGGGAGTGTGGTACGTGTTCATGATGCCTTTAATAAACTGAACACTGAATACAAACGAACAAAATAATCAAGGAAAAACGAAACAGTCCCGTATGGTGAAAACACTGCAACGGAAAATAACCACCCACAACTCAAAATGGGAAAACAGGCTACCTAAGTATGGCTCTCAATCAGAGACAACGATAGACAGCTGCCTCTGATTGAGCACCATACCAGGCCAAACACATAGAAAAGGAAACCTAGACCTACAACATAGAATACCCATCCACATCATACCCTGACCAAACTAAAAATAGAAACATACAAAGCAATCTACGGTCAGGGCGTGACAGGTGTCCTATGATATGAAGGCAATCTGTGCTCCAACTGACACCAAAGGTTGAACTCGAGGCGAGGAAGAATGTTTTAGGCCTAGATGAGTTACTCATATAATCTAACAATATAATGCTTATCTTTATAAAAACATATTAGAACAGAACATTTATGAATTAGCCTCCGTCTGTACCCCTATAGACTCCTTAAACTGAAAAGGATAAATAAGTGTAGATTTCATACAAAAAAAGGTGCTATCTACAGTGGCTTGCGAAAGTATTCACCCCCTTGGCATTTTTCCTATTTTGTTGCCTTACAACCTGAAATTAAAATATATTTTTTTGGGGGGGGGGGGGATGCATTTGATTTACACAACACGCCTACCACTTTGAAGATGCAAAATATATTTATTGTGAAACAAACAAGAAATAAGACAAAAAAACCGGAAAACTTGAACGTGCATAACTATTCAATATTTTTTGTATAGCCACCTTTTGCAGCAATTACAGCTGCAAGCCTTTTGGGGTATGTCTCTATAATCTTGGCACATCTAGCCAATGGGATTTTTCCCATTCTTCAAAGAAAAACTGCTCCAGCTCCTTCAAGTTGGATGAGTTCCGCTGATGTACAGCAATTTGTGTTGAGGTCTGTGCTTTGACTAGGGCATTCCAATACATTTAAATGTTTCCCTTTAAACCACTTGAGTGTTGCTTCAGCAGTATGCTTAGGGCCATTGTCCTGCTGGAAGGTGAACCTCCATCCCAGTCTCAAATCTCTGGAAGACTGAGACAGGTTTCCCTCAAGAATTTCCCTGCATATAGATTGAACAATCATTCCCTCAATTCTGAACAGTTTCCCAGTCCCTGCCGATAAAAAACATCCCCACAGCAGGATGCTGCCACCACCATGCTTCACTGTGGGGATGGTGTTCTCAGAGTAATGAGAAGTGCTTGGTTTGTGCCAGACATAGAGTTTTCCTTGATGGACAAAAAGCTACATTTTAGTCTCATCTGACCAGATCTTCCATATGTTTGTAGAGTCTCCCACATGCCTTTTGGCGAACAACAAACATGTTTGCTTATTTTTTTCTTTAAGCAATGGCTTTTTTCTGGCCACTCTTCCGTAAAGCCCAGCTCTGTGGAGTGTACGGCTTGAAGTGGTCCTATGGACAGATAGTCCGATCTCCGCTGTGGAGCTTTGCAGCTCTTTCAGGGTTATATTTGGTCTCTTTGTTGCCTCTCTGATTAATACCTTCCTTGCCTGGTCCATGAGTTTTGGTGGGTGGCCCTCTCTTGGCAGGTTTGTGGTGCCATATTCACTAAACATTTTTATAATGGATTTAATGGTGCTCCATGTGATGTTCAAAGTTTCGGATATTTTTTTATAACCCATTCCTGATCTGTACTTTTCCCCCAAATTTTCCCTGACCTGTTTGGAGAGCTCCTTGGTCTTCATGGTGTCCCTGACCTGTTTGGAGAGCTCCTTGGTCTTCATGGTGTCCCTGACCTGTTTGGAGAGCTCCTTGGTCTTCATGGTGTCCCTGACCTGTTTGGAGAGCTCCTTGGTCTTCATGGTGTCCCTGACCTGTTTGGAGAGCTCCTTGGTCTTCATGGTGTCCCTGACCTGTTTGGAGAGCTCCTTGGTCTTCATGGTGTCCCTGACCTGTTTGGAGAGCTCCTTGGTCTTCATGGTGTCCCTGACCTGTTTGGAGAGCTCCTTGGTCTTCATGGTGCTGCTTGCTTGGTGGTGCCCCTTGCTTAGTGGTGTTGCAGACTGGGGACTTTCAGAATAGGTGTATATATACTGAGATCAAGTGACAGATCATGTGACACTTAGATTGCACAGAGGTGGACTTTTCTAAAACTAATAATGTGACTTCTGTAACTGGTTGTACCAGATCCTATTTAGGGGCTTTATAGCAAAGGGGGTGAATACATATGCACGCACCACTTTTCCGGTTTTTATTTATTATTATTATTTTTTAAATACGTTTTTTTTTTCTTCACTTCACCAATTTGGACTATTTTGTGTATGTCCATTACATGAAAACCAAATAAAAATCAATTTAAATTACAGGTTGTAATGCAACAAAATAGGACAAATGCCAAGGGGTCTATATATGTCTGTATATATATAAAAATAAAAAATAAAAATAAATATTCATATCATACAGTGGATGCCTATCGGCCTATGCATGCAACGCTCTGATGCATTTAGTGCTCAAATCTCTGACAGCTGAACCATGAGGAGGACAATTATGGTTTTAGGAAAGAAGAAGGCGGTGAAGGGTGGAGAACGTCCTCTCCGAGGACACGACAGTGATTGGAAGACAGAGGCACAATTTGATTAGGGTTTCTACTTCTCTGAAGAGACCTGGGTGAAGTTGGACGATAGGTGAAGCAACCTCTGGGACAGTGCTGTGTGGTGTCTTTTTTGTGATGTCTGCCAACATGTGGATTTGGAGCAGCAGGCGGCCTTCGTCTAGTTGCGTGAGGAGGTGAAGGGAGTCAAAGGACTGTGCCTCTGTAGCTTATCTTATCGGCACCAGCGGAGAGCATCGTACATATCCCCGGTGAGTGTGCTGTGCACATATTCACTCTTTATCATTGGGTCAATGCCACCTGAAACTTTGTTTTTGGACAATAATTTCCTTCGCAAGATTAGATGATGTCATACTGTACAATTTGTGTCTAGCCTTTCATAGGCCTGAATTAGTTGGTTGCAGACAATGTCGTCCTTATTGATATGTTTGTCAGTGCCAGCACCATTTACAAAACAGAGCTGAGAGCTCTCCATGCAGAATGGGGCCCATTTATAAATATGTTTTTTTCTTCCTCTACCCCAATCCCATGATCATTTATATCAATAATGCAACAGATATATATTATTTTTTGCAACAAAAATTCTTGCAGTTTTACAATCCGCAGCACCTCATTTTATTTGTCACATACACAACAGGTACCTTACCGTGAAATGCTTACTTACCTGTTCGGCCCTCCTTTTCCTATAGTCCAAGATCAGCTTATATTGAGGGAGAAGTTGTTGCCCTGGAAGCACACTGCCAGGTCTCTGGCCTCCTCCCTATAGGCCGTCTCATTGTTGTCAGTGATCAGGCCTACCGCTGTTGTGTCGTCAGCAAACTTAATGATGGTGTTGGAGTTGTGCTTTGCAACGCAGTCATGGGTGAACAGGGAGTAAAGGTGGGTACTATGCACGCACCCCTGAGGGGCCTCAGTGTTGAGGATCAGGGTGGCAGATGTGTTGTTGTCTACCCTCACCACCTGGGGGCGGCCCGTCAGGAAGTCCAGGATCCAGTTGCAGAGGGAAGTGTTATAATCCATGTCATAGGTTGCTTCCCAAATGGAACCCTATTGCCAAAATAGAGTACAACTTTTGTCACTATATAGGGAATAAGGTGCCATTTGCAATGCATCCATGATCTTGAACCCCATACAGCTCAGCATACACTCTCTCCTGATTATTTTTTACCTGGCTTTGTAACACAGTAAACAAATGGAGACCTTGGAAACCATAAGGCTAGGTATGTTTGCCCTCTAAGACGAGCTCCTTATATTGAATAACAATGAAGTCCTTTTTTCTCATTGAAAGGTAGGCTCCTGTGTGTATGTGTGTGTATGTGTGTGTGTGTGTGTGTTTGTGTTTGTGTGTGTGTAAGTTAATGTGAGAAAGAGAGTGTGTGTGTGTGTTTTGTGTGAAAGAGCATGTGTGTGTGAGTTTGTGTGTCCGCGTGTGCTTGTAAGAGAGAGAGAGATTGTGAGTGAATCTCAGTATCGTTGTTTGTTGAGTCATGAGCTTGTGTTAGCTAGCAGATGGGTATTTCTGTGTTTACATGTAGCCAAGGGATAATTGATTTCCTGTTTAGAAAGTCTTGCTGTTTTGATAAGAAGGCTGCAGTTTTCTTCACAGATAATGTTTTTCACCTGTCAGAATGTCTGTTGAAGATATACTTCAATTTCACATTAAAGCATCTCTTTGGTATCAGCTTTGCCTCTATAGCCTAACTGACGAGTTTGATATGAGCTTTTTTTCATAGCTTTCTTACAGCTTTTTCAAACCGGAAGTGAAAGTCTCAATGTTTGCTTCTCTTTACTGCATGCTTAAAATCACAACAAACTGTGCTGCATTGCCTTTTGTTATGATGGTACACAACTTACTCACGGTTTCTTCTGGCTCAAAAAGGGGCTTAGGTGGTGGTCGTGGCAGAGGGCGTGGCCACGGTCATGGTATCTCAGTGAATTCAAATTGCTATCGATAAAATGCAATAGTGTTTGTTGTCCGTAGCTTATGCCTGCCCATACCATAACCCCACCACTACCATGGGTCACTCTGTTCACAACGTTGACATCAGTAAACGGCTCGCCCACACGACACCATACACATGGTCTGCGGTTGTGAGGCCGGTTAGACGTATTGCCAAATTCTCTAAAATTACGTTGAAGGCGGCTTATGATAGGGAAATTAACATTCAATTCTCTCGCAACAGCTCTGGTGGACATTCCTGTATTCAGCATGACAATTTGTGGTGGCAGCATGGCCTATTGGTTAGAGTGTTGGACTAGTAACCGAAAGGTTGCAAGTCCAAATCCCTGAGCTGACAAGGAACAAATCTGTCGTTCTGCCCCTGAACAAGGCAATTCACCCACTGTTCCTAGGCTGTCATTGAAAATAAGAATTTGTTCTTAATTGACTTGTGTATTTAAATAAAGGTAACATAAAAGAAAAATGCTGTTTATTGTCCCCAGCACAAGGTGCACCTGTGTAATGTTCACGCTGTTTAATCAGCTAATTGATATGCCACACTTGTCAGGTAGATGGATTATCTTGGCGGAGAAGAAATGCTCACTAACAGGGGTGTAAACAAATGTATGCATAAAAATTGAGAGAAATAAGCTTTTTGTGTGCATTTAGAATATTTCTGGGATATTTCATTTTAGCTCATGAAACATGGGACACTTTACGTTGTGTTTATATATTTTTTCAGTGTACTAAGCTAACATATCAAATTGCTTTAAGATAGTCATACCAATGATCATTTAGCTATTTGCTAAAACAATGTTAGGATCTCTTTAGGTATGCATTTTTCTTTACAAAATGATCAGATGGAACATTGAATTTGGTCCATAAGAAACACATTGAATATCATACATGGCAAAACAGACAGGAAAAATATATTTAAAAAATTGAATGTTTTGAAGTATCTGTCCTATATCTGAGAGATATAAAAAACCTGAGCATTTTTTTAATGTTATTTAATAAAAACTCATATTTAACCCATTTTTTGAAGGCACTAAGGTACTTACATACTTCCATTACATTTTTAAACTGGTTCGGGTTACCTTCAGACGAGTCTTGTAAACGAAAGTCTCTGCTTTCGATGGTGGGATCGTATTAATTAGTTTGTAGCCCAACCATTCGGATTCTACAGAGGTTTTCGTGAGTGGTCCCATTTTCAGGATGTCTCCTGGTCTGACGAACACTACTGTAGCTCTGCCACCTTCCACCACGAGATCAAATGTTGCAGTTTCCTGCAATTCTATGCATTCTCTTTGCTCAAACATAACACAATCAATACCGCTAAATTAATTGTTTTTGGAATGTTATATTCTCCATGACTGTGTAGCTTTTTAGTTCCTAAATATTATATAATTTTAAAAATATATAGTTCCGAAAAAATACTAAAGCCTGATCCGGGAGAACCATGGGAACTAGTAGAGCATCTACGGTTCAGCCACCACAGGTTCTGTCCGGCAAGAACAAACATTACAATGATCTTAGGCTACCAGATGCATCGTTATTTACAAACCGACAAAAAGTGTTTCGTAAACAAGCACGTTGAGAGAACATTCACTAAGTGCATCGTTAGACCACGTGTCAATACTGATAGGATCGAAAGAAAAGCAGCACTGCTCTCAGTTCAGCTTTTTCCATTCAAATCTTACCTTAACATTAGAATTATTCCACAATACTGACAATGGATCAGCTCCTAGAGAGATATTACCACCTACAGTATGTCAGTAAATATTGAGGTGGCTTATATTGCTTACCCCAATAATAACGCACTAAAGAAAAAACGTTGGCCCATCATTGCACACATCATGGAATATTTTGAGGAAACCGCCTTCTTCTAGGGTTTGTTTGTTTATTTATTTGTTTTATTTTCTTTTGTATTATAAATGGTTGAGACTTACAGAAAAGTGGTCTGGATCACTTGTAGATATTTTTAAGAGCCACGTTACTAACGCAGGCTCTGGGAAACAGTTTGGCTTCTAAAGATGCATCATAAGATGGTTCTAATGATTACCTTAATGCTTGAAAGGCTCTGGGAAACAAGGTCCAGATGTCTTCAGAACAGGTTTATTACAGTAAGGGGATCAACCACACCACACACCTTGTAATGACAGCTCACAGTGAAACGTACAGATTAAAGTGGTTCTATAGGAAAGACTAGAAAGAAATAACCATAAGAACTGATTTCAAGTAAGCTACAAGCATACGTACAGTGGTGAAAAAAGTATCCAATTGTCATGCTTGAGTAAAATTAAAGATACCTTAATAGAAAACGACTCAAGTAAAAGTGAAAGTCACACAGTAAAATCCTACTTGAGTAAAAGTCTAAAAGTATTTGTTATTAAGTACACTTAATTATCAAAAGTAATTGTCATTGCTAAAATATATATAAGTAGTAAAAGTAAAACTGTAAATGGTTTCAAATACCTTATACTTAGCAAATCTTTTTAATTTACAGATAGCCAGGGGCACATTGACACTCAGACGTAATTTACAAACAAAGAATTTGTGTTTTGTGAGACCGTGAGTCCGCTAGATCAGAGGCATCCCTGGATCACCAAATAGTAAAGTAAGGTACAGACACCCCCAAAATCAACGTAGTACTTTAAAATATTTTTACTCCACTGAATACATACGGCTACAAACAGCACAAGGTAGCATGAGGCGACCCAAAGGTTGTCCATAAATATGACTATAAACTTAACCAGATAGTATGAACAGAAGAATATATATCATAAACTAAGCATGTGGAACTGGCACACAGCAAACATGAACTAGCATGATTGGCTAACACCTTGGCTATCAGATTAGAAATAGCATGACACACATGGATAATAAAATACCTTTCAAACGTGGTAAATAACTTGACTGCTTTAGCAAGACCCAACTCAATAAGCAATGGTATGTTGGTAATGGTATGTTTAATAACACGCAATAAACACAGGTTAGAAACAGATAAACAGTACAACATTGCCCGCTTTGAGGACAATACAGTGCCACTGACACGGCCTGCAACGAAAACATGCGGTCTCTCCTTCACTGCAGCCGAGGTGAGTAAGACATTTAAACGTGTTAACCCTCGCAAGGCTGCAGGCCCAGACGGCATCCCCAGCCGCGCCCTCAGAGCATGCGCAGACCAGCTGGCCGGTGTGTTTACGGACATATTCAATCAATCCCTATACCAGTCTGCTGTTCCCACATGCTTCAAGAGGGCCACCATTGTTCCTGTTCCCAAGAAAGCTAAGGTAACTGAGCTAAACGACTACCGCCCCGTAGCACTCACTTCCGTCATCATGAAGTGCTTTGAGAGACTAGTCAAGGACCATATCACCTCCACCCTACCTGACACCCTAGACCCACTCCAATTTGCTTACCGCCCAAATAGGTCCACAGACGATGCAATCTCAACCACACTGCACACTGCCCTAACCCACCTGGACAAGAGGAATACCTATGTGAGAATGCTGTTCATCGACTACAGCTCGGCATTCAACACCATAGTACCCTCCAAGCTCGTCATCAAGCTCGAGACCCTGGGTCTCGACCCCGCCCTGTGCAACTGGGTACTGGACTTCCTGACGGGCCGCCCCCAGGTGGTGAGGGTAGGCAACAACATCTCCTCCCCGCTGATCCTCAACACGGGGCCCCACAGGGTGCGTTCTGAGCCCTCTCCTGTACTCCCTGTTCACCCACGACTGCGTGGCCACGCACGCTCCAACTCAATCATCAAGTTTGCGGACGACACAACAGTGGTAGGCTTGATTACCAACAACGACGAGACGGCCTACAGGGAGGAGGTGAGGGCCCTCGGAGTGTGGTGTCAGGAAAATAACCTCACACTCAACGTCAACAAAACTAAGGAGATGATTGTGGACTTCAGGAAACAGCAGAGGGAACACCCCCTATCCACATCGATGGAACAGTAGTGGAGAGGGTAGCAAGTTTTAAGTTCCTCGGCATACACATCACAGACAAACTGAATTGGTCCACTCACACTGACAGCGTCGTGAAGAAGGCGCAGCAGCGCCTCTTCAACCTCAGGAGGCTGAAGAAATTCGGCTTGTCACCAAAAGCACTCACAAACTTCTACAGATGCACAATCGAGAGCATCCTGGCTGGCTGTATCACCGCCTGGTACGGCAACTGCTCCGCCCTCAACCGTAAGGCTCTCCAGAGGGTAGTGAGGTCTGCACAACGCATCACCGGGGCAAACTACCTGCCCTCCAGGACACCTACACCACCCGATGTTACAGGAAGGCCATAAAGATCATCAAGGACATCAACCACCCGAACCACTGCCTGTTCACCCCGCTATCATCCAGAAGGCGAGGTCAGTACAGGTGCATCAAAGCTGGGACTGAGAGACTGAAAAACAGCTTCTATCTCAAGGCTATCAGACTGTTAAACAGCCACCATTGAGTGGCTGCTGCCAACACACTGTCATTGACACTGACCCAACTCCAGCCACTTTAATAATGGGAATTGATGGGAAATGATGTAAATATATCACTAGCCACTTTAAACAATGCTACCTTATATAATGTTACTTACCCTACATTATTCATCTCATATGCATACGTATATACTGTACTCTACATCATCGACTGCATCCTTATGTAATACATGTATCACTAGCCACTTTAACTATGCCACTTTGTTTACTTTGTCTACATACTCATCTCATATGTATATACTGTACTCGATACCATCTACTGTATGCTGCTCTGTACCATCACTCACTTATATATCCTTATGTACATATTCTTTATCCCCTTACACTGTGTATAAGACAGTAGTTTTAGAATTGTTAGTTAGATTACTTGTTGGTTATCACTGCATTGTCGGAACTAGAAGCACAAGCATTTCGCTACACTTGCATTAACATCTGCTAACCATGTGTATGTGACAAATACAAATTTGATTTGATTTGATTTGAATTGATTTGATTCCTTTCTGACCGTGATCACATTCTGAAGGCAGGAGAGGGACAGTGAAGTGCACGGGGAATGGTGAACTGTGATTGCCTGATATGAGTGGGGTGACTTGTAGGTTCCACCAATAAGAAAAGAAGGTGTATTGGGCGAGTACATCTACCTAATATTTCCGAGGTGCTGAAAATGCTAACTAAGGGATGGCCTTTTTAACAGCCACCCCCTCATATAATGTGTAAATGTGAACTCTAAACAAAGATCTCTATCTTAAATGGGATGACATATTTTTTAATTGAACATTTATTTAATTGGGAAAGTCAGTTAAATACAAATTCTTATTTTACAACCCGGACGACACTGGGCAAATTGTGCGCCGCCCTATGGGACTCCCAATCACGGCTGGTTGTGTTACAGCCCAGGCTTGAACTAGGGTCTGTAGTGACACCTCTAGCACTGATATGCAGTGCCTTAGACCACGGCACCACTCGGGGGACATAAAGCCACTTGTGTGTGTTTATCCGCCAGGACAGGGAGGCAGAGCTGTGAATGAGCCAGACAAGGGAAAGCCCTTGATTGTGTCTGGCTACCCCGTCAAGAATGTACAGCATAGGCATCTGGCCAAACAGGGTTTGGTTCTTTGTGCATCTGGCCACCCTGTCAGGCAGGTGATTGAGGTCACCAAACAGGGTGAGTGACGTGGCGGGGACCGCTGCGGTCCATGCAGCAGTTCTGGAAGACGGGAGCCAACAGTATGCAGAAGTGGATCCGGTGGCGGCCACCCGCTCTGCCCAGAAACAGGCAACAGGTGAGGTCAGGTGCTACCCCCAGTGGAGAAGCAAGAGTCATCTTAACCTCCGGAATGGTGTCAGCTGAGGAAACCGGGACTGGAGATGTCAGTACCACAGTGGCAGTGCCACAAGGGTCTCAGGACTGGAGATCACAGGGCTGCAACAGCAGAGCTCAAAGAAGACCCTGAGACTAGATACTTGGGTGGCTGGAGCAATGGAGCAGCAACGGGCGAAGGAGACGCAGCAGGGTGACCAGACGAAGGCCCGGGATCAGGAGGCCAGGCCTCACCAGGAGGGCTCAACTGGGCCCCCGCAGTTCTGAAACTGTAGCTGAATTCAGCTGGATCTCCACAGTAGTGACGGGCGGAAACCTCAAAACAGCAGACGGCTGAACCCTATGTCATCGACAGGAGAGGGCCCCGAGAGGAGTTGAGATCAGCTGGATCTCCACAGCAGTGATGGGCGGAAACCTCAAAACAGCAGACGGCTGAACCCTATGTCAGCAACAGGAGAGGACCCCGAGAGGAGTTGAGATCAGCTGGATCTCCACAGCAGTGATGGGCGGAAACCTCAAAACAGCAGACGGCTGAACCCTATGTCAGCGACAGGAGAGGACCCCAAGAGGAGTTGAGTTCAGCTGGATCTCCACAGCAGTGACAGGCAGAGATCTCAGGACAAGAGACAGCTGCACACCTGAAAAAGAGTGAGAAAAAGACCCAAAGAAGGGAGAGCAGGAGATCCAGGTCCAGGAGAGACTGACTGAGTGACCAGAGCTAGAGACTTGGGGCCAGACTGGACTACAGACTGCGAGCTAGGAGACATTAGGCCTATCAGGACAGACAACTCCGGGCCTACTGGGATAGGAAACTGGGACCTAGCTTAGCAGGAGAAGTGAAGGCTGCGATGCTCTGGACCCACAGGGGCTATAGGGGCTATAGACTGAGGACCTAGTAGAGCAGAGGTTGTGGCGTCTCAAGACAGGACACTGGACACCTGCACTGCTAAAATACACCAAATTAATTTAAAAACAGAATGGAAGTACTCTGAAACACCCAAAGTAGTTCTTCAATCTGAACATTGATGTTTTAAAAATAGTTGTGCTTTCATGTGAAAGGCAGCTTCAACTCAAAAATTATGTTTTGGCAGACTGTGTCTCTCATACAATAAAAATACTTTGAAATGCCAATGGTTTATTGTATAAATATTGATTGATGTTGATTTTCAGACAATATGAAAATAAAAAAAATAAAAAAGACACTGGGAATTGAATACTTTTCCTAGGGTAGACAATGGCACTAATTATGGCGATGGTTGCAAGGCCCATTGTGAGATTGCCTAAGTCCACACAAACAGTTTTCAGGACTAAATGTATGTACTGAACCACCCTTGTTACATGTAGCACATGGGGCCCGATTCAGACTTGAGATAAGTAGACTTAAAGGGGAACTGCCTCCTAGAAGCAACTTCTCTAGTTATAAACAACATATGTGGCACTGATATGAGTGAGAATTTTAGGGTGAACATTTCCTACAAAGTGGAAATAGGATTTTTTTTTGTTGTCGTAATGTCAGTCTCGTCCACAATGAGATTTAGAAGTTAGTGCATCACGACTGGTATGGATGGGTTGGGTATTGGGTATTGAGTATTTACAAGCCAACTTTGGCCAATGATGTCAAATTGCCCAGAGACGACTAGGTGTGGTCGGCCCCCAGCTGCCATGTGTTGTGGACATGTTGGGCTTCCATAAAGTTGGTGCTAAATTCGAATCCATTCAACAATATTGCGCAAGATGGCAAGGAATGGATTACGTAGTGTACAACAAACGTAAAACGATGGCTGTGACTGGTGTGTGGTGAGTTTCTAGCTAGCTATGACACTGTGATGTAACAAACTAAATACATAGCCTATCCCTAATGTCTTGTAATGGAATGTCATAGAGAGGAAGATTTGCATAGCTAACGTTGCAACTGACAATAAGGTTTGATAGGATGTAACGTTAGCCAGCTTTCTATTGATAACGTTTCAAATATGCTAGCTCACGTTTGCTAGCTGGTCAATTCATTCCAACTCAGACAAAGCTATTGATAACTAACCTGGATTTGTAAGTTAGGTAGCTAGCTACCTTTATGAGAACATGCATGTTATTTGAGTTAGCACTTGCTCTTGATAACTCGGGTCTAGGGCTGTTGCGGTGACTGTATTACCAACACACTGGCAGTCATGAGTCATGATTGCAGTCAAATTCCATGTGACCGTTTAGTCACGGTAACTAGGCTTCTCAAAAATGCACTCTGATGCTGCTGATGGTCATTAGTAGCCTACCAAACATTCTAAGTGCCTGGTACTCAGCACTCTATTGTTCCTCTAATTACTCTGAAAACAATGCAAATGTTATTAAAAATCAAATCAAGCACTTCACAAGAGCCCATGAGCTCATGTTGCGCAACATTTCTATAGGCTATGGAATTGCATGAGAAAACAGAGTTTATTTTGTGCTTTTCCACCTCAATTGGTAGTTACAGTCTTGTCTCATTGCTGCAACACACCTACAGACTCGGAGAGGCTAAGGTCAAGAGCCAAGCCCACTGCTTATTGACATACTCGCTTAACCCGGAAACCAGCACCATCAATGTGTCAGAGGAAACACTGTCCAACTGACAACTGAAGACAGCTTGCAGGTGCCTGGCCGCCATAAGGAGTTGCTAGAGCAGGATGGGACAAGGAAATCCCGTACGGCCAAACCCTCCGCTAACCCGGACGACACTGGGCCAATTGTGTGCCACCTCATGGGTCTCCTGGGGCCAGCCGGCTGTAACACAGCCTGGAGTGACGCCTCAAGTAGTGTAATTCAGTGCCTAATATCGTTGCGCCACTCGGGAGGCCTGAGAAAACAGAGTTTTGATGGCCTCTATTAAAAAGAGGAAGATCCTATTGGCTTTCTAGAGTTCTATAGGCTAGGCCTACTATATTTATTTCTCAACTTATTTAATATTAAGTACATTGCTTCGCTTTACAACTGGAGTATATCCTACCTGGCTGGCATGAAAATGAACCACAGGTACGTGGTAATGGTCCATTCTAAATCAAAACTAATTCCACATTTATGGGGTGGCAGGGTAGCCTAGTGGTTAGAGCGTTGGACTAGTAACCGAAAGGTTGCAAGTTCATATCCCGAGCTGACAAGGTACATGTCTGTCGTTCTGCTCCTGAACAGGCAGTTAACTCACTGTTCCTAGGCCGTCATTAAAAATAAGAATTTGTTCTTAATTGACTTGCCTGGTAATTTTTTAAATATAGAATACTATCAAGTTGGATTATTAACTCTAAATTAAGCATAAAGGAGGACCTGTTTCTCAACAAATTTTATTTGTCACATACACATGGTTAGCAGATGTTAATGCCAGTGTAGCGAAATGCTTGTGCTTTTCTAGTTCTAGTCCACAGAATAGCCGCGTGTCACGCCCTGACCATAGAGAGCCCCGGGGGTCTCTATGGTGTTTTGACTAGGGGGTACTTAGGGGGTACTAGGGGGTACTTACAGTGGTCCTTTTCCCACCTGCGTTGTGGGCTATTGTATTGGTTTAGTGCTATGTACGCTACGAACTGCACGTTCGATAATTCTTTGCTGTTTGACGTTTGACCTCAATAAATATATGCAACTCTACTCACGCTACGCTTTGGTCCACTCATTCTTACAACGAACGTGACACCGCATTTTTAAAAACTCCCTAGGAAATTGTTTAGAGATAATATATTTTCTATTTTAGTCAGCTATGTTCAATTCTTCATACTATAAAATAATATAAAATAATGCCATGGAATTCTAAGCAAATCTTGTCTGAGAAATGAGCTAGTGTAGCCCACAGCCACATGGCATAGCCAGATCAGGGCCTAACAGAAGGACAACTCAAAGTAAGCTATTATTTTCTTCTGAAATAGACAACATTTTCTTCATGTCATGTTTCTTTAGACCGGTCTAAAATAAATAATGGATTTATTGTGATGGTGTAGGCTATATTAAATGGGTTTATTAGACTTGTAGATGTAGATGTTCCAAAGGTCTGCATCAGTGGCTTGTAGGCTCCTGGAAGCCAGGAGATGCTACATGTGTTTATGTTAATTAACAGTCAACTATCATGAGACAGGCAGTTCTTTTCTTGACAATCACCGGCTGACAAAATCTCCTTACCCCCACAGGTACTAGCACTTTTCTGGCTTTACCTTAATGGAACTGGGAGTCATAATCAAAGGCTAGGTCAGTTAGCACTAGCTAGGTAGCATTTGGGGGCTTTGTCTGCTACTAGTGCCAAAAAACACTTGCCTGTTATCATAAAAGTATATTGTGTATTTTTTTTTATGGCAAAAATAAATTAAGGAAGGTATATTTGTCAAGCCTGAGTACCAATCTTTTGAGCTAACAAGCTACATTTTCGTGTCGGCAAGCATTCATCAATGTAACGTTACACAGTTGGTAGCATATGAATAGTAAAATGGCTCCGACAGAGAGGGCTGCCGTGCATCTAGCTCTTAGGTAACTTTGCAGTATTTTTTTTTTTTTACAATCACTTCGCTACACCCGCAATAACATCTGCTAAACATGTGTATGTGACCAATACAATTTGATTTGATTTGATAGTGCTTCCAAGACAACTTGGAACTCAAGGTCAAATCATGATGTGATCTTCAGGTAGGAAATTCGGAGCTCTAGAAAGATAGCTGAGTTTCCGACTTGGAATTCTGAGTTGGTTGAGCATTAAAAATGTTTGTTTTTTCCTAGTCGGAGCTTGTTTTTTTCCCTTGGGTTCCCAGATGACTTCAAAGTGCTGAAGTCAGAAGTCTGAGATTTCCCGGTTCCCAGTTATTTTGAACGCGGCAATAGTAATGGCATCAGCGTCACTGGCCTGAATCTATTCTGTCCTTAGTCACTCTAATGGTGTAATTACTTCCAAACTAGAGAGGTTATTTTTATCGCAATATATTTATTGAGTGAAGATATTTTATTACCTTCACAGGCTACTTACCAAACCTGGTGGATTTGTTCTTCAGCAGCATGTCATGAACATAAGGCTGGGGCAGTATCTGGCCAGGCACGAATCCCACTTTAGTTTGGTCACATTTGATATGGTCAAAGTTCAGAATACTATCACTCGTCTGTCCTAATGTAATCAGCAATGTGTATATGAACTCTACCTTGTTTTTATACAGCTGGAGGACAGGAGAGATGGTTTGTCCCCTGACTAAAATACAGGTTGATACAGACGTCTGAACTGGGAGAGACCTTATGCTCAGCATTAAAATGATACAAGACACATCTATTACTTTTCATTGTCTTTTGATATTATTGTCATGACTCTCGCACCTGGGTGCGGATCAAAGAAAAGTACACCTTTTTAACATGTAGCATTTCTCTATCCCTCGATTGATGAAAAACGGGTCTTGGTGGTTCTACTGCACTCTACTTTGTCGCATTGCGTCATTCCCGCCACTTGTTCGTTCCAATTGTCTCACCTCCTCCAGATAGGAGACACTCCTCACCCTTGCCACCTCATTCTCCTTCACCCTAACAGGAAACTCCAACAATTCAGGCGCATGTTCACCTCCACAGATGCAGCATTTCCTTTTATCTGGCATACAATATTCTTCCCTTCTGCACCCACTTGACACATGACCAAATCTTTTACATTCACGACACAGGGGCTTGCACACAAAAGCTCTTACAGGGTATCTCATGAATCCTAACTTTATATGAGAAGGGAGAGACTCTTCATCAAAGAACAGGAGCATGGATGAAGTGAACTTCTTTTCTCTGTCCACCATACAGGTAAGTCGACGAGCACCAACCACTCCATGGATGTCTTCAGTTATATCCCCTGCGTTTATATAAATAAAATAACCCCCTTGATAGGCAGCCGGCTACGAAAATCCATGCAGAAAACATTCCATTCTGATGTCTTTTTGAGTCTTAACACATGCTCCTTCTGCTCCGCAGACACACAGAAATCTAAATAAGACCGCTTTTTGTGACTCTCAACGACTCCAAACTTAAATTCAATGCATTCCAGATTTCACTGGAGACGTGAAACTTATTTCCCAAGTACCATTCATCCAAAACCCTGACTCCGACCAAAAACGAGTCTAGTGGTTTCCTATTTTCCAACATAGCTTTACGTTTTTTTTGTTTCCCTTTGTCTTTACCACTGTAACCCACTCATTCCCACTTCATGTACTATTATCGTCAATCAATTCACTAGCAGTTTCAAACCAAATTTCAGTTTCCGCCATCTGCCGTCCCTGTCACCAAGTTACTCAATACTGCCCTTGTTTGTTTGCTATAATTGAATGGCGAAGACACACCCAAGAAACACCCACATTAAACCATATCCCAAAGACAACTCTCGTTTGGGCACCAGAAGAAACACACGTGGAATCGGTGTGTGGTTGTTCTTTAACATGGACTCAATTAAACATTTACTTTTTTAAATTCCATGTTAAATCAACTCAAATCTCAAGTCTGAATAGGAATTCCACCTTTATTTTTGCTGTGCTTTGACACATTTGAAATAGGAGGAGACAGAATAAAAGAGGTACTGGTGGACATGGGAATTGACACCTGATCTCTAGGTCAGTAAGACGGCACATTTTGGGGAATTCTACCCACTCAACCACAAAACCATGCACTGTACTGTAATGAATTTGGGCCCCCATATCAGAAAACAAATGTTTAGATTAAAGGGAAAATGTCAACTTCAAATATTACTGTTCAGAATTCCCCCAATCTGGGGCATGGATTTGGAGAAGGAACATTTGTGTCAGGTGTGCCATCTAGCAAACTCTACGGTCAAGTAAAAAAACAGGCAAGTTTGCAGGCACCTCTCCTGTGTTTAGGTCCTTCAGAAACTCAGACAGGAAAGAGCACACCAAACACTCAAGTGAAACGCTCCAAAACAATCCAAGTATGTGTCAATGTGAATGTGAGTACAACATTTTATTACATTGAAGAACGAAACAGAAAAGGAAGTCATTCATCGACAACATTTGCTGCTAAAGGTCGCTGTAAACTCATAGAGTGCCACAGTATGAGTCATAATACCCATAAAACCTAGTGGTCAAACAGGGAAATGTTTTCAATCACTTTCGTACCATTCATTTTTCCCATAGGGGATTTTTAGAAATACTTCAAATAAGGGCTGTGTTTCGTTTAGGCTTACCCTGGTGTGAGGTTTTGAGAACAGTGTAAACCTCTCTACGACAAGGTGACCTCTAGGTTTTATGGGTATTATGACACCTCCACTGTGGGACTCTATAGTCCAAGTCAAACAGATTCAATAATCACGGAACCAAAACCGGCTGCGCGCGTGACCCATCGTGCGCCATTGTACATAAATGTATTTTGTCCCCCTACACCAAACACAATACGCAGGTTAAAATATCAAAACAAACTCTGAACCAATTACATTTATTTGGGAACACGTCAAAAAGCATTAAACATATATGGCAATTTAGCCAGTTAGCTTGCACTTGCCGGCTAATTTTTCCTAGTTAGCTAGCTTGCTGTTGCTAGCTAATTTGTCCCAGGATATAAACATTGAGTTGTTATTTTACCTGAAATGCACAAGGTCCTCTACTCCGACAATTAATCCACACATAAAACGGTCAACCGCATCGTTGCTAGTCATCTCTCCCCCTTCCAGTCTTTTTCATCTTTGAACTTATATGGTGATTGGCATCTAAACTTTCATAGTATTACTACACCAACCGGCAACACAGTTCTTCTTTTAATCACCCACGTGGGTATAACCAATGAGGAGATGGCACGTGGGTACCTGCTTCTATAGACCAATGAGAAGATGGGAGAGGCAGGACTTGCAGTGCGATCTGCGTCACAAATAGAAAGGAGTTCTATTTTATCCCTTGGCAGCGCAGACGCGCGTGAGCAGTGTGGGTGCAACAATTGAATAACAGATTTCTAAATGTATTCGGTGACACGAGTGGTGTGGTCAGCCTATTAGGTCTCTAAGAAATAGGACAGACACGTCAGAACAAACATCCTTTAGATAAATATATATTTTCTTACTGTGTAAGAAGCTGTTATGTTTCTATGGGCTGATAGCAGCAAGGTCAAATTTAATGTTTCAGAAAAAAAGGTGTGTGTGTGTATATATATTACTCAGCAAAAAAACATTAAACATTCTCTCACTGTCAACTTCATTTATTTTCAGCAATCTTAACATGTTATGTTAATACAAATATTTACACAAGATTCAACAACTGAGACATAAACTGAACAAGTTCCACAGACATGTGACTAACAGAAATTGAATAATGTGTCCCTGAACAAAGGGGGGGGGTCAAAATCTAAAATAACAGTCAGTATCTGGTGTGGCCACCAGCTGCAATATGGACTGCACCAGATTTGCCAGTTCTTGCTGTGAGATGTTACCCCACTCTTCCACCAAGACATCTGCAAGTTCCCGGATATTTATGGGGGGAATGGCCCTAGCCATCACCCTCCGATCCAACAGGTCCCAGACGCACTCAATGGGATTGAGATCCAGGCTCTTCGCTGGCCATGGCAGTACACTGACATTCTTGTCTTGCAGGAAATCACACACAGAACGAGCAGTATGGCTGGTGGCATTGTCATGCTGGAAGGTCATGTCAGGATGAGCCTGCAGGAAGGGTACCACATGAGGGAGGAGGATGTCTTCCCTGTAACGCACAGCGTTGAGATTGCCTGCAATGACATCAAGCTCAGTCCGATGATGCTGTGACACAACGCCCCAGACCATGACGGACCCTCCACCTCCAAATTGATCCCGCTCCAGAGTACAGGCCTCGGTGTAACGCTCAGTCCTTCAACAATAAACGCGAATCCAACCATCACCCCTGGTGAGACAAAACCGAGACTCGTCAGTGAAGAGCACTTTTTGCCAGTCCTGTCTGGTCCAGCAACGGTGGGTTTGTGCCAATAGGCAACATTGTTGCCGGTGATGTCTGGTGATGACCTGCCTTTACAATAGGCCTACAAGCCCTCAGCCCACCTCTCTCAGGTATTGCGGACAGTCTGAGCACTGATGGAGGGATTGTATGTTCCTGGTGTAACTCGGGCAGGCACGTTCACGAAGATGTGCAGGGACCCAGGGCATCTTTCTTTTGGTGTTTTTCCAGAGTCAGTAGAAAGGCCTCTTTAGTGTCCTACGTTTTCATAACTGTGACCTTAATTGCCTACCGTCTGTAAGCTGTTAGCGCCTTAACGACCGTTCCACAGGTGTATGTTCATTAATTGTTAATGGTTCATTGAACAAGCATGGGAAACAGTGTTTAAACCCTTTACAATGAAGATCTTTGAAGTTATTTGGATTTTAACAAATTATGTTTGAACGATAGGGTTCTGAAAACGGGACATTTCTTTTTTTGCTGAGTTTATTTATATATATATATATACACACGAGGAAGAGAGCGCCTTCGGAATGTATCCAGACCACTTGACTTTTCCACATTTTGTTATGTTCTAAAATGTATTAAACAAATAAAATCGTCACCAATCTCTGTCCAGTGTTTGTGTTTGTTTGCCCATCTTAATCTTTTATTTTTATTGGCCAGTCTGAGATACGGAGTTTTCCATGCAACTCTGAGTCGCCTCTTCACTGTTGACGTTGAGACTGATGTTTTACGGGTACTATTTAATGAAACTGCCAGATGAGGACTTGTGAGGCATCTGTTTCTCAAACTAGACACTCTAATTTACTTGTCCTCTTTCTCAGTTGAGCACCGGGGCCTCCCACTCTTTCTATTCTGGTTAGGGCCAGTTTGCGCTGTTCTGTGAAAGGAGTTGTACACAGCGTTGTACAAGATGTTCAGATTCTTGGCAATTTCTCGCACGGTATAGCCTTCATTTCTCAGAACAAGAATAGACTGACGAGTTTCAGAAGAAAGTACTTTGTTTCTGATCCCACAAATGCTGATGTTCCAGATATTCAACCAGTCTAAAGAAGGCCAGTTTTATTGCTTCTTTAATCAGAACAACAGTGTAAAGCAGTGCTAACATAATTGCAAAAGGGTTTTGTAATGATTAATTATACTTCTAAAATTATAAACTTGTATTAGCTAACACAATGTGCCATTGGAACACATGAGTGATGGTTGCTGATAATGGGCCTATGTAGATATTTAAAATTCAACCGTTTCCAGCTCCAATAGTAATTTAAAACATTAGCAATGTCCACACTGTATTTCTGATCAATTTGATGTTATTTTAATGGACAAAAATGATTTTCTATCAAGGACATTTCTAAGTGACTCAAAACTTTTGAATGGTAGTGTATATACATAAATAAATAAAGTACCAGTCAAAAGTTTGGACAAACCTACTCATTCAAAACTATGAAATAACAAATATGGAATCATGTAGTAACCAAAAAGGTGTTAAACGTATCAAACGTTTTATATTTGAGATTCTTAAAAGTAGCCACCCTTTGCCTTGATAACAGCTTTTCTAACTCTCGGCATTCCCTCAACCAGCTTCATGAGGTATTCCCCTGGAATTCATTTCAATGAACATGTGTGCCCTTTTTTTGTGGTATTTATTTTCTTCTTAACGTGTTTGAGCCAATCAGTTGTGTTGTGAGTAGGTAGGGGTGGTATACAGAGGATAGCCCCATTTGGTAAAAGACCAAGTCCATATTATGGCAGGAACAGCTCAAATAAGTAAAGAGTCCATCATTACTTTAAGACATCAAGGTCAGTGAATTTGGAAAGTTTCTTCAAGTGCAGTCACAAAAACCATCAAGAAAAAGAAACCACTACTAAAGGACATCAATAATAAGAAGAGATTTGCTTTAGCCAGGGAACACGAGCTACGGACATTAGACCGGTGGAAATCCGTCCTTTTGTCGAGTCCAAATGTGATGTTTTTGGTTCCAACTGCCATGTCCTTGTGAGATGCGGAGGAGGTGAACGGATGATCTCTGCATGTGTGGTTCCCAACGTGATGCATGGAGGAGGAGGTATGATGGTGCTTTGCTGGTGACACTGTGGGTGATTTATTTAGAATTCAAGGCACATTTAACCAGCATGGCTACCACAGCATTCTGCAGCGATATGCCTTCCCATCTGGTTTGCGCTTAGTGGGACTATCATTTGCTTTTCAACAGGACAATGATACAACACACCTCCAGGCTGTGTAATTGCTATTTGAAGGAGAGTGATTGTCACGACTTCTACCTATGTCGCTTCCTCTCCTTGTTCGGGCGGTGTTCGGCGGTCAACGTCACCGGTCTTCTAGCCATCGCCGATCCGTTTTTCCACACTCCTGGTTTTCATTCCCTCATTACATGTTGTGTATTTAACCCTCTGTTCCCCCCCATATCTTTGTGTGGAATTGTTTGTTGTAAGTGCTTGTGCAAATGTTGACTGGTGCGCGTCGGGTTTTGTACCCATGTTGTTGTTTTCTTAATGCCTTTGGTTTTGGAATTAAACTGCTCCGGCTATTACCTAGTTCTGCTCTCCTGCATCTGACTTCCCTTTCACCAGTTACGCACCCCTTACAGTGATGGAGGGCTGTATAAGATTACCTGGGCTCCACAATCACCCAACCTACACCCAATTGAGATGGTTTGGGAAGAGTTGGACCGCAGAGTGAACAAAAAGCAGCCAACAAGTGCTCAGCATATGTGGGAACTCCTTCAAGACTGCTGGAAAATTATTCCAGGTGAAGCTAATTGAAAGAATGCCAAGAGTGTGCAAAGCTGTCATTAAGGCAGAGTGGCTATTTTGAAGAATCTGTAACATTTTGATTTAACACTTTTTTTAGCTTATTACATGATTCCATATTTGTTATTTCCTAGTCAGCATGTTATGCGGCCCGAAATCTCTTAGGTGGCCCGCCCAAGGCTTTGAATGGCTGCTTACAGTATCATGTATCAATCCCTGCTTACAGTATCATGCTTGTATACCTTTCATACTGAATGTTTTAGTGTTCTGTTTTTACTGTCCGTATCTTGCTGTGTGTTTTACTATATATTTACTACAACAAAATATTATATTTTATTTCAGATATATTTACTCTATACATAGATTTCCAGGAAGGTCACCTGCATATTAACATGACCTTGTGATTTTGCGATAATCACCCTCGTTAGAGACCATGTATACTATCGCTATAATTGATCAGACCTTGCAGATCTGCATACATTAATTTACCACCATTTAGATCAACCTCACCATCACTGTGTGAACTTGAATTCTCTACGTTCTATCTCCTCCCCTCTCTCTCTCTCTCTCACTCTCTTCCCTTCAGCTCCCCCCTTTCTCTCACTCTTGCTAATAAAGCCAGTTTCCCTGCTGATGGAAAATTGTCTGTTTACCTCGAGCTATAGGGGGTCTGGCAATCAGTCCTTAATAAAGCAGGGACGGTTAACGTGCTGTGCCGGGGGTCTCCCTTGGGACGGGACGCCACCTCCGCTTGACATGCAGGTGTCTCTGCCCGCCAATAAGTGCAGCATGTCACATAATAGTTGTTACCCAGCTTAACCGTACAGCAACCCAGGGAAATGTGTGTGTGTGTGTGTGTGTGTGTTGGGGGAGGGGGCTCAAAACCCACTTCATGCTCTTTCCTGTCTCTTTTTTTCTTGGTAGTCTAGTGAGTGAGAAATACTGTACAAAGTAGGAAAGAATTAAATAAAACATATCATTTTGATTTCAACTACATATTGACATTTTCTATTATCACTGTTTTTGTAAGTGCAGATTGAATAGAATTCCATCCTTATCCTAAAAACAACTCTCTCTATACATGGCGGTGAATAGATCTACAGAGGAGGGCGGAGAGAATCCGTGACAGAGAGGAGAGCAGTCTGGGTTGAGTGACCCGTCTTGAAGCCTAACTGGTTAGGGGTCCAGAAGATCCTCCGTGACACAGAGAA
This sequence comes from Oncorhynchus nerka, assembly GCF_034236695.1. Lineage (NCBI taxonomy): Eukaryota > Metazoa > Chordata > Actinopteri > Salmoniformes > Salmonidae > Oncorhynchus > Oncorhynchus nerka. Next base: position 5,261,194 of record NC_088396.1, on the reverse strand, counting down.
GAGCAGTCTGGGTTGAGTGACCCGTTTTGAAGCCTAACTGGTTAGGGGTCCAGAAGATCCTCCGTGACACAGAGAAGAGCAGTCTGGGTTGAGTGACCCGTCTTGAAGCCTAACTGGTTAGGGGTCCAGAAGATCCTCCGTGACACAGAGAAGAGCAGTCTGGGTTGAGTGACCCGTTTTGAAGCCTAACTGGTTAGGGGTCCAGAAGATCCTCCGTGACACAGAGAAGAGCAGTCTGGGTTGAGTGACCCGTCTTGAAGCCTAACTGGTTAGGGGTCCAGAAGATCCTCCGTGACACAGAGAAGAGCAGTCTGGGTTGAGTGACCCGTTTTGAAGCCTAACTGGTTAGGGGTCCAGAAGATCCACCGTGACACAGAGAAGAGCAATCTGGGTTGAGTGACCCGTCTTGAAGCCTGACTGGTTAGGGGTCCAGAAGATCCTCCGTGACACAGAGAAGAGCAGTCTGGGTTGAGTGACCCGTCTTGAAGCCTAACTGGTTAGGGGTCCAGAAGATCCTCCGTGACACAGAGAAGAGCAGTCTGGGTTGAGTGACCCGTCTTGAAGCCTGACTGGTTAGGGGTCCAGAAGATCCTCCGTGACACAGAGAAGAGCAGTCTGGGTTGAGTGACCTGTCTTGAAGCCTAACTGGTTAGGGGTCCAGAAGATCCTCCGTGACACAGAGAAGAGCAGTCTGGGTTGAGTGACCCGTCTTGAAGCCTAACTGGTTAGGGGTCCAGAAGATCCTCCGTGACACAGAGAAGAGCAATCTGGGTTGAGTGACCCGTCTTGAAGCCTAACTGGTTAGGGTTCCAGAAGATCCTCCGTGACACAGAGAAGAGCAGTCTGGGTTGAGTGACCCGTCTTGAAGCCTAACTGGTTAGGGGTCCAGAAGATCCTCCGTGACACAGAGAAGTGCAGTCTGGGTTGAGTGACCCGTCTTGAAGCCTAACTGGTTAGGGGTCCAGAAGATCCTCCGTGACACAGAGAAGAGCAGTCTGGGTTGAGTGACCCGTCTTGAAGCCTGACTGGTCAAGAAGATCGTTCTGAGAGCTAATGAGAGAGTTGATCAGAGACAGCACTCTCAAGTGTTTTGGAAAGAAAAAAAAGAATACAAGTCTATAGTTTTTGACGCCAGATGAGTCGCGTTGGTTTCTTGAGTAGGGGAGCAACTTGGGCCATTTTGAAGTCCGATTGAACGCAGCCAATGGGCAAGTAAGAGTTGATGAGGGAGGTCGGGAATGGGAGAAGGTCTCTAGAGAGTCTGGAGGAGGGGAAAGGGTAAACTCCTAAATGCCATCAGATGAATCTCGGAACATATTCCAGTTTGTGCTAGCGAAACAGTCCTGTAGATTAGCATCTGCATTATCGGACCACTTCCGTATTGAGTGCATCACTGGTGCTTCCTGTTTGAGTTTTTGCTTGTAAGCAGGAATCAGGAGGATTGAGTTATGGTCAGATTTATCCAAATGGAGGATGAGGGTGAGCTTTGTGTGTGTCGAGTAAAGTGATCTAGAGTTGTATCACCTCTAGTTGCACAGGTGACATGCTGGTACAAATGATGTGAAATGGATTTCAGTTTCCCTGCATTAGTCACCAGCCACTAGGAACACTGCCTCTGGGTGAGAATTTTCTTGTTTGCTTATGGCCTTATACAGCTTGTTGAATACAGCTTCTTGGTGCCATCCTCAGTTTGTGATGGGAAATAGACAGCTACGAAAACTATACATTTATTCTCTCTAGATAAATATTGTGGTCTACAGCTTATCATGCAGTATTTTTCATTTAACTAGGCAAACCAGGTATAACACATTCTTATTTACAATGGCAGCCAAACCCTAACCTGGATTACGCTAGGCCAATTGTGCGCCGCCTTATGGGACTCCCAATCACGGCCAGTTGTGATACAGCCTGGAATCGAACCAGGATCTGTAGTGATGCCTCTAGCACTGAGATGCAGTGCCTTAGACCGCTGCGCCACTCAGGAGAACACAACTAACTGGAGACTACCTTAATGTTAGAAATTTTGCACAATTTGTTGTTAATATAGAGACACACACCCCCTCTGAGTTTCCTCGACACAGCCGTTCTGTCCTATAAATGGCAATAGCAGAGCAGTGTTTTTGAAACGGCTGAAATAGACAATTCCTAGTATTTGAGACTTGTTTTATTGAGTGTTTACCTGAAATTGCAGAAACAGCATGTTACGTTCTGAATTTGTCGTAGAAGCTACCGGCTGCACTAAGCCACATAAAATATGGATGTCCATCACAAAAACATGTAAGATGTAGATCATAAAAGAGACATGCGGTCAGGATAAGCAGTGCTACCCTGTGAAAATGAATGAAAAAAGTGCTTATTTAAAAAAATAAAAAAAAACATTTTGTTAAGTTATTTCTGGATGTCATGTCAAACTCAATTTCTGAACTAGTACTTCCCAAGTATGTGGTGATCTGGTACAAAATGTGCAAGGAGGCAAGGGCAAAGGCAGCCTCGCCATGTGCCTTTCACGCTCTTCAAACTCAATACAAGGTGTTGACATGACTTGTGCATGTGTGTTTCTGCCTTATACTGCCAGCTAACGGACGCCGAAAGGTAGAGCTTTGCTGCCTTTCATGTGTCAATATGACCCATCCATTTTCATTGCACTCAAATAATAAATGTGCATGTGTATTGGTGTGAAAAAAGTAGCTGGCTCCTGCCTATGGACGTCACACTTCATCGGTCGCCTTTTGGAGGTTATGATCGTTTATCGCTGGCTAACATTATGCATCTGAAACAACAGTTTTCAAAGTTGGATTTTCTAGCAAAACAGGTGGTGATAAGGGATGGAGACCAACACCTGAATTTAGAAGGGACAGATAGAAAATAACATGTTAATTTCAAGTTGTATCTACGGAAAAACAAGCTCTGTGGCTGCGCTGCTAGCAGCCGACTCTACTGCTTCCCCTGCCTGATGTTTTCCACCAGTGACAGCATCTGGACAAGAGCCGGTTACTGCGACTTGAACAACTTGCCTATAGCACTCAACAAGCATGAGAAATGTGTGCGTCACACCCAAAGCCAGATAGCTCTTAAGACATTTGGTAGCTCATGGGTAGATCTGGCATTGAATGAACGGAGATCGAACATCAGAATGCCAAAGTAAAAGAGAACTGTGAGATTTTGAAAGACCTAATTAATGTTACACGCTACCAAGGTAAACAGGAGTAGGCATTTTGTGGCAACGATGAGTGCCAGCTCATCAAACGGGCAACTATGTGAAACTATTACATGTCTTAGTTTGTTAAAAATAATAATAATATATATATATATAACTGTTAGCAACCCATTTAGAGACTGCAAATATGCAAATTTCCGATATCTCATTAAACATTTGCATACAAGCACAAACATATATTTCTTTACAGTACAGTAGATAAAGTCACCCTAAATATTCTGTTTTCACATATTAGATAAATACTTATTTCATCTTTCTATCTGTAAAATACAAAAGAAAGATGTTGTCAAATGCATTTTAGTGACACCAATTACCTATGTGTAAGACTAGAGAATAAATCTAAGGATAAAGACACTATTTGGTGAAGGCAGATGCTTCAGAGGCTCAGAAAAAAATTGTTGGTGTGGGAAGAGTCTGACTTTCAGAAAATGGCAGTTAAAGACTAGTACACTGAATTTAGACTACCAAACACCTATTTGGACACAATCAACATCTCTCTGAAGTAATTTACTACATTAGTCCAGTTTGCAACATTCTCTATGAAATTGGCTTTTAAATTGTGTGAGCGTTGAAATTATGGATGTATGTCCTTTTAACCTTTTACTGCAGTGGGCTAAATCAGGGTCATACAGTGTTTCTTGGTACTTATACTTTGAAACAAAATGTACACCTCACAGACATGGTTATGGGCTTAAAAAAGACACCTGTACCATGTCAGATATAGAGTTGGAATGTATTACATTTTGCATTTGCGTCCCAATATTACACTTTATGCACCACCGGTTAAACGTTTTAGAACACCTGCTCATTCGAGGGTTTTTCTTTATTTTTTAAAACTATTTTTACTATTAAATCACACATGGAATCATGTAGTAAACAAAAAAGTGTTAAAAAAATCTAAATATATTTTACATTTGAGATTCTAGCCACCCTTGATGACAGCTTTGCACACTCTTGGCATTCTCTCAACCAGCTTCACCTGGAATGCTTTTCCAAAAGTCTTGAAGGAGTTTCCATATATGTTGAGCACTTGTTGGCTGCTTTTCCTTCGCTCTGTGGTCCGACTCATCCCAAACCATCTCAATTTGGTTGAGGTTGGGTGATTGTGCAGGCCAGGTCATCTGATGCAGCATTCCATCACTCTCCTTGGTCAAATAGCCCTTACACAGCCTGGAGATGTGTTGGGTCACTGTCCTGTTGAAAAACAAATGACAGTCCCACTAAGCCCAAACCAGATGGGATGCGTATCGCTGTAGAATGATGTGGTAGCCATGCTGGAAAAGTGTGCCTTGAAATCTAAATAAATCAGAATGTTACCAGCAAAGAACCCCCACACCATAACACCACCTCCTCCATGCTTTACGGTGGGAAATACACATGAGGAGATCATCCGTTCTCACAAAGACACGGCGGTTGGAACCAAAAATCTCAAAATTTCCACCGGTCTGATGTCCAATCCTTGTGTTTCTTGGCCCAAGCAAGTTTCTTCTTATTATTATCCTTTCGTAGTGATTTCTTTGCAGCAATTAAACCATGAAGGCCTGATTCACACAGCCTCCTCTGAACAGTTGATGTCGAGATGTGTCTGTTACTTGAACTCTGAAGCATATATTTGGGTTCCAATTTCTGAGGCCTGGTAACTCTAATGAACTTATCCTCTACAGCAGAGGTAACTCTGGGTCTTCCATTCCTGTGGCGGTCCTCATGAGACCCAGTTTCATCATAGAGCTTTATGGGGCTTTTTGAGACGCACTTGAAGAAATGTACTTGATTTTGATATCTTAAAGTAATGGACTGTTGTTTCCCTTTGCTCATCACACATGAAGAAGGAAAGAAAGTACACAAATTAACTTTTTAAGAAGGCACAAATGCATTCCAGGGGACTACCTCATGAAGCTTGTTGAGAGAATGCCAAGAGTGTGCAAAGCTGTCATCAAGGCAAGGGGTGTCTATTTGAAGAATATTAAACCTATTTTGATTTAAGACTTTTTTGTTATTTCATAGTTTTGATGTCTTCACTATTCGTCTACAATGTAGAAAAAATAAAGAAAAACCCTTGAATCAGTAGGTGTTCTAAAACTTTTGACCGGTAGTGTACATCACAGATGACTGAAATGTAACAAAACCGTTTGAGATAGAAACACTGGATTCTCAGCAGTTTTTTAAATCATGTTTATTCTCTCTGGGATAGGGGGACGCAAATGTCCCACTTGGCCAATTGCCAGGAAAAATGCAGAGCGCCAGATTCAAAAAAATAATATCAAATTCAAACTTTCATTAAATCACACATGCAAGATGGAATATTAAAGCTACACTCGTTGTGAATCCAGCCAACATGTCAGATTTTAAAAATGCTTTTCGGCGAAAGCATAAGAAGCTATTATCTGATGATAGCACAGCAGTAAACAAAGAGGGAAGGTAATTTCAACCCTGCAGGCGCGACACAAAACGCAGAAATAAAATATAAAACATGCATTACCTTTGACGAGCTTCTTTTGATGGCACTCCAAATGGTCCTTTTGTTCGATTAATTCCGTCCATATATATCCAAAATGTCCATTTATTTGGCGCGTTTGATCCAGAAAAAAACAGCTTCCAATTTGAGCAAAGTCACTATAAAATATTTCAAAAGTTACCTGTATACTTTGCCAAAACATTTCAAAATACTTTTGTAATACAACTTTAGGTATTTTTAAACGTTAATAATCGATCAAATTGAAGACAGGTCTATCTGTTTTCAATAGAGGACGAGTGGAAACTAACGCTACTTTTCAAGTCTTGGCCATCTCTCAACAGCGTTACCCTTTTCCAGGATGGCCGTACTTCTTCATTGCACAAAGGAATAATCTCAACCAAAGACTGGTGACATCCAGTGGAAGCGGTAGGAACTGCAAAAAAGTGCGTAAGAAATATTGTTTCCCCATTGAACAGACAGCGACCTCAAAAATAAATCATTCTGAATGGTTAGTCCTCTGGGTTTTGCCTGCTACGTAAGTTCTGTTATACTCACAGACATGATTCAAACAGTTTTAGAAACTTCAGAGTATTTTCTATCCACACCTACAATATGCATATCTTATATACTTGGCATGAGTAGCAGGAAGTTGAAATTGGGCACACTATTTATCCAAAAGTGAAAATGCTGCCCCCTATCCCAAAGAGGTTTTAATAAGGAAATTATGTAGCATATGAATAACATTCCACCCATGAGGCCACTAATTCATTAGACTGCAGGAAAGAGCTACAAGTGGTTACAATTCATGATATTTTGATGAAGGTATTGTGATAAACTAACAAAAATATTCACTTTCATCATTTGACAGTTGTATTTGTACTATTTGAATATACAAATATTTATAGACCAAAAGAAAGTGCTTACCCAGCCTTAGACCTCACTGCACATCACTGAAACATACAAATAGGATATGTTTGTTTTTGTACCATAGTTTGGTAATTTCAGAGTACCACAGATCCAAGAGTGGTGGTGGAGAGGATATTGATTTCCTGAGGACCAGACTTTTTCCTGATCTGTTAGTAGTAATTCAACCTAACCAACAACAGACCCTAGTTGTTGCGTATGTCATTAAAAAGATACTTATACACTATGTCATCATTATTGTGTTGATTGATTCATTTCGGTAAATTTTTTGGGGTAGAACTCTCTTTCGCAACCCCGTTGCTCACACTCTAGGCCTAATAATTAAAACAATTATTTAAAAATGACAAATGTTCAAAGGGAGGACACACAGACCCCCATCAGATTGTGCAGCCCCACTTGTATTCAAAGTCAGGAACCCATGAATAGACCTACAGGTATGATTGAAGAATGAAGCAGGTGTTCAACATGGGATTTGCTGCACAGAAAACAGCAGTTGACTACTCCACTTGTCTACACTTTAATCAAATCAGTAGGCCTATATCAATATATTTTGAAACGCCATATAAGTATCGCAACATTTGTAGCTTTTATAAGCTTAAAATCTGTTTTCTTTGATAATATTTTGCACCAGAATGAGGCTCTCTCTCCATTACCTGATGTTTCTGCAGGATTCAACATCATCGAAGGTTTTCATAATTTATTTGCAGATATTCGTCAAACAGCAGTAGTTGCCTACCAGTATGCAAATTTAAGGAGCCAAATTAATTGCTCTCTCATTAATATGATTTGGTTCCATTCACCTAAAAGAGCTGGTCAAAAAGAGACTTTTGTTTGCGAACAACCCATCACTAGACTACACTAACGAGTCACTTTAGCAATCACTGGCAAGTCTCAACAGGGGCTTTGAATCCTAGGAAAAAACAAACAAGATAATTTGGTTTACTTTTCCCGATGTGATGCCATGGACATATAACTATGATTTATGAATAGCAAAGGGATACAGTATAGGAGATTGACTTTATTTAGTTAGTTCAACACCTTTTTTTTTTTAAAGTGGCTTGCGAAAGTATTCACCCCCTTGGCATTTTTCACATTTTGTTGCCTTACAACATTTTTGGGGGGTTTGTATATCATTTTGATTTACACAACATGACTACCACTTTCCAAGATGCAAAATATTTTTTATTGTGAAACAAACAAGAAATAAGACAAAAAACAGAACTTGAGTATGTTCAGAAAAGTAAATACTTTGTAGAGCCACCTTTTCAAGAAACTATAGCTGCAAGTATATTGGGGTAGGTCTGTATAAGCTTGGCACATCTAGCCACTGGGACAGGAAGATCACGTCAGAGACTCAACCCACTCAAGTGACACGTGATGAGATGTGTTGGCAAGACATAGCATTTTCCTTGTTGTCCAGAAAGCAACATTTTAGTCTCACCTGACCAGAGTACCTTCTTCCGTATGTTTGGGGAGTCTCCCACATCCCTTTTGGCGAACACCAAATGTGTTTGCTTATTTCTTTCTTTAAGCAATTACTTTTATTCTGGCTTAAAGTGGTGCTATGGACAGATACTCCAATCTCCGCTCTGGAGCTTTGCAGATTCTTCAGGGTTATCTTAAGTCTCTTTGTTGCCTCTCTGATTAATGCCCTCCTTGCCTTGCCTGTGAGTTTTGGTGGGTGGCCCTCTCTTGGCAGGTTTGTTGTGGTGCCATGTTCTTTCAATTTAAAAAAAGAATGGATTTAATGGTGCTCCTTGGGATGTTCACACACCTCTTTTCCATTTGACATTTTTTTGATTTTTTTTTTAAACAAGTCATTTTTCACTTCAGCAATTTGGACTATTTTGTGTATGTGAATTGCATGAAATACAAATACAAATCCATTTAAATTACAGGTTGTAATGCAACAAAATAGGAAAAAGACCAAGGGTTACTTTTGCACTGTAAACTATTATTAACCGGGTAGTTTGGATAATGATTGGCTAAACAGCATTTAGCCAGTTGTATGTGAGACTATATACCATGACTATGACGTTTAGCCTTTTCACCTTTATATCGTTGTACCTTTTCACCTCCATAAAATGGCTACATTAACAACAGTTTGGCATGTCGATGTACAAAATAAGTGTTTAGATAAACTTGAGAGAAACCGAAATGAAAAGAGAATTGTGAAACATACAAAGTGGGCACATACCTGTACATGCTTCACTGACTGGTGGGCAGAAAACGGGATTCATCGTGAGTATGGGAATGCAACCAAAACGGAGCTGAACGTCATTCTACAGGACTTGAATGTTTCAGTGAGAAACGTGAATGCCGAAGAATATGGGATTAACATAGCAGCTACGCTGGTTACGCTGGTTTGATCTGACATATCAACGACCCCACTCTGTTTGGCATTGGATTATACAGAAGGACACCGAATTCACAATGAGCAAAAATGTGTCTGTCATCGTAATTAAAGTTGAGGGTAGAGGGGCATGATAAAGCTGCCCACCAGTGAACGGCACATTGTATGTAACCGTTAGCTATCTAAATCATTTGAATGTACACTGACAATATAACCGGTAGCTACAGTTTTGGAAAAAATATGGAAAGTTGGTTAGGGCATCTACCTTGTGCATGACACAAGTATTTTTCCCAACAATTGTTTACAGACAAATTATTTAACTTATAATTCACTGTATCACAATTCCAGTGGGTCAAAAGATTACATACACTAAGTTGACAGTGCCTTTAAACAGCTTGGAAATTTCCTGAAAATTATTTTATGGCTTTAGAAGCTTCTGATAGGCTAATTGAGTCAATTGGAGTTGTACCTGTGGATGTATTTTAAGGCCTACTTCAAACTCAGTGCCTCTTTGCTTGACATCATGGCAAAATCAAAATACATCAGCCAAGACCTCAGACAAAAAAACTGTAGACCTCCACAAGTCTGGTTCATCCTTGTGAGCAATTTCCAAATGCCTGAAGGTACCACGTTAATCTGTACAAACAATGGTACGCAAGTACAAACACCATGGGACCACGCAGCTGTCATACCGCTCAGGAAGGAGACGCATTCTGTCTCCTAGAGATGAACATACTTTGGTGCGAAAAGTGCAAATCAACCCCAGAACAACAGCAAAGGACCTTCAAATCAAATCAAATCAAATTTTATTTGTCACATACACATGGTTAGCAGATGTTAATGCGAGTGTAGCGAAATGCTTGTGCTTCTAGTTCCGACAATGCAGTGATAACCAACAAGTAATCTAACTAACAATTCCAAAACTACTGTCTTATACACAGTGTAAGGGGATAAGGAATATGTACATAAGGATATATGAATGAGTGATGGTACAGAGCAGCATACAGTAGATGGTATCGAGTACAGTATATACATATGAGATGAGTATGTAGACAAAGTAAACAAAGTGGCATAGTTAAAGTGGCTAGTGACATAAGAATGCAGTCGATGATCTAGAGTACAGTATATACATATGCATATGAGATGAATAATGTAGGGTAAGTAACATTATATAAGGTAGCATTGTTTAAAGTGGCTAGTGATATATTTACATCATTTCCCATCAATTCCCATTATTAAAGTGGCTGGAGTTGGGTCAGTGTCAATGACAGTGTGTTGGCAGCAGCCACTCAATGTTAGTGATTGCTGTTTAACAGTCTGATGGCCTTGAGATAGAAGCTGTTTTTCAGTCTCTCGGTCCCAGCTTTGATGCACCTGTACTGACCTCGCCTTCTGGATGATAGCGGGGTGAACAGGCAGTGGTTTGGGTGGTTGATGTCCTTGATGATCTTTATGGCCTTCCTGTAACATCGGGTGGTGTAGGTGTCCTGGAGGGCAGGTAGTTTGCCCCCGGTGATGCGTTGTGCAGACCTCACTACCCTCTGGAGAGCCTTACGGTTGAGGGCGGAGCAGTTGCCGTACCAGGCGGTGATACAGCCCGCCAGGATGCTCTCGATTGTGCATCTGTAGAAGTTTGTGAGTGCTTTTGGTGACAAGCCGAATTTCTTCAGCCTCCTGAGGTTGAAGAGGCGCTGCTGCGCCTTCTTCACGACGCTGTCAGTGTGAGTGGACCAATTCAGTTTGTCTGTGATGTGTATGCCGAGGAACTTAAAACTTGCTACCCTCTCCACTACTGATCCATCGATGTGGATAGGGGGTGTTCCCTCTGCTGTTTCCTGAAGTCCACAATCATCTCCTTAGTTTTGTTGACGTTGAGTGTGAGGTTATTTTCCTGACACCACACTCCGAGGGCCCTCACCTCCTCCCTGTAGGCCGTCTCGTCGTTGTTGGTAATCAAGCCTACCACTGTTGTGTCGTCCGCAAACTTGATGATTGAGTTGAGGCGTGCATGGCCACGCAGTCGTGGGTGAACAGGGAGTACAGGAGAGGGCTCAGAACGCACCCTTGTGGGGCCCCGTGTTGAGGATCAGCGGGGAGGAGATGTTGTTGCCTACCCTCACCACCTGTGGGCGGCCCGTCAGGAAGTCCAGTACCCAGTTGCACAGGGCGGGGTCGAGACCCAGGGTCTCGAGCTTGATGACGAGCTTGGAGGGTACTATGGTATTGAATGCCGAGCTGTAGTCGATGAACAGCATTCTCACATAGGTATTCCTCTTGTCCAGATGGGTTAGGGCAGTGTGCAGTGTGGTTGAGATTGCATCGTCTGTGGACCTATTTGGGCGGTAAGCAAATTGGAGTGGGTCTAGGGTGTCAGGTAGGGTGGAGGTGATATGGTCCTTGACTAGTCTCTCAAAGCACTTCATGATGACGGAAGTGAGTGACCTTGTGAAGATGCTGGAGGAAACAGGTGCAAAAGTATCTATATCCACAGTAAAACGAGTCCTATATCGACATAACCTGAAAGGCTGCTAAGCAAGGAAGAAGCCACTGCTCCTAAACCACCGTAAAAATAGCCAGACTACGGTTTGCAGCTGGTGACAAATATCATACTTTTTGGAGAAATGTCCTCTGGTCTGATGAAACAAAAATAGAACTGTTCGGCCATAATGACCATTGAAGCAACATCTCAAGACATCAGTCAGGAAGTTAAAGCTTGGTTGCAAATGGTTCTTCAAAATGGAAAATGACCCCAAGCATACTTCCAAAGAAGTGGCAAAATGGCTTAAGGACAACAAAGTCAAGGTATTGGATTGGCCATCACAAAGCCCTGACCTCAACCCTATAGAAAATAGTGGGCAGAACTGAAAAAGCATGTGCGAGCAAGGAGGCCTACAAACCTGACTCAGTTACAGCAGCTCTGCAAGGAGGAATGGGTCAAAATTCCCCCAACTTATTGTGGGAAGCTTGTGGAAGGCTACCCAAAATGTTTGACCCATCTTTAACAATTGAAAGGCAATGCTACCAAATACTAATTGAGTGTATGTAAACGTCTCCCCCACTGGGAATGTGATGAAAGAAATAAAAGCTGAAATAAATAATTATCTCTACTATTATTCTGACATTTCACATTCTTAATATGGTGATTCTAACTGACCTAAGACGGAATTTTTACTACGATTAAATGTCAGGAACGGTGAAAAACTGTTTAAATTTATTTGGCTAAGGTGTATGTAATCTTCCAACTTAAACCGTATGTATTCCTAACTATTTGCTAAAGTTATTTTCTCTTATGTTTCAGGTCACACAAAAAAGATGATTGGAGTGAACACCCTCGCAAAAATGCTGCCAAAGATCTACAAAATAGCTGTCCCTTCGCAGATCTACACAAACTGCTTTCGAACCACCATGATCCAGAAACTGTTGAATGATCGAGCCACGAGAAATAAAGGTGCGAGAAATACTGTCTGTCAAATGACACATATTTGAAAACTCTCTTCAAAGTTACTGGAGGGCAAATCTGGTAGCGGTGGAGCACTATTCTCTCTGACATCACAGCAGCAGCTTCCCCAGTTAAAGGAACGGCATCCATTTCCAGCAGCATGGAGCCAGCTAACGACAACATGGGCAAGCCAACAACAAATTAAAACATGGGACAATTTATTTTCATTCCTGCACAATATATGTCAACATTCAGATCAACATGAATAAATCATTGGCATGTGTTAGTCACTCTAGAAATGGCGCTAATGCTTGTTTTTTCATCTTCATATATTTAATGTAACCTTGCTAGCTAGCCTGTGGTTGTTGCATAGCAACCAAATACTTTTTTCCGGAATACTTTTTCTGGCAGAATGTATTTATTTATTTATTAAACCATCATTTTCAATTTAGATGTGTAGTTCCTTCCATTACTGTGTTGGCAACCGGTTTATAGAAGCAATAAGGCACCTCGGGTTAGTGGTATATGGCCAATATATGTATATGGCCAGGCACTTCGAGTTGCGTCGTCCCAAAGAACAACCCTTAGCCGTGGTATTTTGGCCATATACCACTCCCCCTCGGACCTTATTGCTTAAGTAAAAATGTGCTGTTCAGTCATCAAAGCACAGTAAATAGCCTATGCGCACCGAATCTGTGACTGGCTATATGAAAATAAATGAATGTCCCATAAAACAATAATTAAGTGGATTTCAACTCATCGTTACCACTCACATTACATAGGATGTCTAAATTCACTCACAGGAGACGATGCTCTCCCTCCACGAAAATAAATTGACTGCAGCCGCAGTGCACAAAGACAACACCAGTACTGAGAGGCGGGACAGACAGCAAACTGACAAACCAGCAGTGTTTCCCTGTCATCGCTTGCTTTGTGACTGACAGGTGCCTGACCTATCAATTGATCACTAGAAGATGCATATCATTCATTCTAGTGGGCGAAGGCTATAAGGACTTTTCTGACTAGCGAATTGAAAAATGTAATTGAAAAAAAAGCCTAGTGGAGTAGAAAAAGTGAGGTGGAAAGAGTAGACACTAATGGAAAACACTAGGTTGCCTGACCTGAATGGCTATACTCTTTGAAAGTGGAGACACCATATGTTTTGGAGCAGTGTTATGATTGCTAGCAAAGAGCAGGAAAGTAGCTAACTAGCTGTAGTGATTGTATTTCCCTTAGTTCAAGTGCACTGATCTTGATAAACCATTTCTGTATGGACCTTGCATTACATTACACTTAGGTTGGAGCGAGCCGGTCGCATCCGCGCTTCGGTCTGCAGGTTGTATAACTTTTTCATTACATTTCATTATAGTACAACGGTCTGATTTGTCTAATCTTAGCAATTTCTTCTTAGCTAGCTACATAGTCGTCGTTGTATCAAAGATAATTGCGTAATTATCGTATTTCGTCGTCTCCTATCTGCCCAACACGTTCACCGTCTACCGTAGCACTGTAGTAACTATCACACTCAACTGAACGACTTGATTAGTGTAGTGTTAGCTAGCTACATAGTTGTCTTTGCTGTCTTCGTATCCAAGATAATTGTGTAGTTTAGAGTGTGGAGTCTTAGAGTGATAATTGCGTTATTATCGTATTTCGTCGTCCTCCTAGCTGCCTAGCAGCTAGCCAGCTAGCATACGTTCACCGGCTACCGTAGCACTGTAGTAGGTTAGCTAGCCAGCTATTGTCGTTCTTTTAACGCAACGTAACGTAATCAACACTGCTAGCTAGCCAGCTAGCCCCGAATAGCAGCACAGTAGAAACTATTACACTCAACGGAACGACTTGATTAGTGTAGTGTCAACAACGCAGCCAATGCCAGCTAGCCTACATAGTCAACAACGCAGCCTCTGCCAGCTAGCCTACTTCAGCAGTACTGTATCATTTTAATCATTTTAGTCAATAAGATTCTTGCTACGTAAGCTTAACTTTCTGAACACTCGTGACGTGTAGTCCACTTGTCATTCCAATCTCCTTTGCATTAGCGTAGCCTCTTGTGTAGCCTGTCAACTATGTGTCTGTCTATCCCTGTTCTCTCCTCTCTGCACAGACCATACAAACGCTCCACACCGCGTGGCCGCGGCCACCCTAATCTGGTGGTCCCAGCGCGCACGACCCACGTGGAGTTCCAGGTCTCCGGTAGCCTCTGGAACTGCCGATCTGCGGCCAACAAGGCAGAGTTCATCTCCGCCTATGTCTCCCTCCAGTCCCTCGACTTCTTGGCACTGACGGAAACATGGATCACCACAGACAACACTGCTACTCCTACTGCTCTCTCTTCGTCTGCCCACGTGTTCTCGCACACCCCGAGAGCTTCTGGTCAGCGGGGTGGTGGCACCGGGATCCTCATCTCTCCCAAGTGGTCATTCTCTCTTTCTCCCTTACCCATCTGTCTATCGCCTCCTTTGAATTCCATGCTGTCACAGTTACCAGCCCTTTCAAGCTTAACATCCTTATCATTTATCGCCCTCCAGGTTCCCTCGGAGAGTTCATCAATGAGCTTGATGCCTTGATAAGCTCCTTTCCTGAGGACGGCTCACCTCTCACAGTTCTGGGCGACTTTAACCTCCCCACGCCGACCTTTGACTCATTCCTCTCTGCCTCCTTCTTTCCACTCCTCTCCTCTTTTGACCTCACCCTCTCACCTTCCCCCTACTCACAAGGCAGGAAATACGCTTGACCTCATCTTTACTAACCTCGTTGCAACTCCCCTCCAAGTCTCCGACCACTACCTTGTATCCTTTTCCCTCTCGCTCTCATCCAACACTTCCCACACTGCCCCTACTCGGATGGTATCGCGCCGTCCCAACCTTCGCTCTCTCTCCCCCGCTACTCTCTCCTCTTCCATCCTATCATCTCTTCCCTCTGCTCAAACCTTCTCCAACCTATCTCCTGATTCTGCCTCCTCAACCCTCCTCTCCTCCCTTTCTGCATCCTTTGACTCTCTATGTCCCCTATCCTCCAGGCCGGCTCGGTCCTCCCCTCCCGCTCCGTGGCTCGACGACTCATTGCGAGCTCACAGAACAGGGCTCCGGGCAGCCGAGCGGAAATGGAGGAAAACTCGCCTCCCTGCGGACCTGACATCCTTTCACTCCCTCCTCTCTACATTTTCCTCTTCTCTCTCTGCTGCTAAAGCCACTTTCTACCACTCTAAATTCCAAGCATCTGCCTCTAACCCTAGGAAGCTCTTTGCAACCTTCTCCTCCCTCCTGAATCCTCCTCCCCCCCCCCTCCTCCCTCTCTGCAGATGACTTCGTCAACCATTTTGAAAAGAAGGTCGACGACATCCGATCCTCGTTTGCTAAGTCAAACGACACCGCTGGTTCTGCTCACACTGCCCTACCCTGTGCTCTGACCTCTTTCTCCCCTCTCTCTCCAGATGAAATCTCGCGTCTTGTGACGGCCGGCCGCCCAACAACCTGCCCGCTGACCCTATCCCCTCCTCTCTTCTCCAGACCATTTCCGGAGACCTTCTCCCTTACCTCACCTCGCTCATCAACTCATCCCT
Organism: Oncorhynchus nerka; assembly: GCF_034236695.1. Classification (NCBI taxonomy): domain Eukaryota; kingdom Metazoa; phylum Chordata; class Actinopteri; order Salmoniformes; family Salmonidae; genus Oncorhynchus; species Oncorhynchus nerka. Next base: position 5,245,241 of record NC_088396.1, on the reverse strand, counting down.
GACCGCTGGCTACGTCCCTTCCGTCTTCAAGAGAGCGAGAGTTGCACCCTTCTGAAAAAACCTACACTCGATCCCTCCGATGTCAACAACTACAGACCAGTATCCCTTCTTTCTTTTCTCTCCAAAACTCTTGAACGTGCCGTCCTTGGCCAGCTCTCCCGCTATCTCTCTCAGAATGACCTTCTTGATCCAAATCAGTCAGGTTTCAAGACTAGTCATTCAACTGAGACTGCTCTTCTCTGTATCACGGAGGCGCTCCGCACTGCTAAAGCTAACTCTCTCTCCTCTGCTCTCATCCTTCTAGACCTATCGGCTGCCTTCGATACTGTGAACCATCAGATCCTCCTCTCCACCCTCTCCGAGTTGGGCATCTCTCGGCGCGGCCCACGCTTGGATTGCGTCCTACCTGACAGGTCGCTCCTACCAGGTGGCGTGGCGAGAACCTCCACACCACGTGCTCTCACCACTGGTGTCCCCCAGGGCTCTGTTCTAGGCCCTCTCCTATTCTCGCTATACACCAAGTCACTTGGCTCTGTCATAACCTCACATGGTCTCTCCTATCATTGCTATGCAGACGACACACAATTAATCTTCTCCTTTCCCCCTTCTGATGACCAGGTGGCGAATCGCATCTCTGCATGTCTGGCAGACATATCCGTGGTGGATGACGGATCACCACCTCAAGCTGAACCTCGGCAAGACGGAGCTGCTCTTCCTCCCGGGAAGGACTGCCCGTTCCATGATCTCGCCATCACGGTTGACAACTCCATTGTGTCCTCCTCCCAGAGCGCTAAGAACATTGGCGTGATCCTGGACAACACCCTGTCCTTCTCAACTAATATCAAGGCGGTGGCCCGTTCCTGTAGGTTCATGCTCTACAACATCCGCAGAGTACGACCCTGCCTCACACAGGAAGCGGTGCAGGTCCTAATCCAGGCACTTGTCATCTCCCGTCTGGATTACTGCAACTCGCTGTTGGCTGGGCTCCCTGCCTGTGCCATTAAACCCCTACAACTCATCCAGAACGCCGCAGCCCGTCTGGTGTTCAACCTTCCCAAGTTCTCTCACGTCACCCCGCTCCCCTCCCTCCACTGGCTTCCAGTTTCGCATCCGCTACAAGACCATGGTGCTTGCCTACGGAGCTGTGAGGGGAACGGCACCTCAGTACCTCCAGGCTCTGATCAGGCCCTACACCCAAACAAGGGCACTGCGTTCATCCACCTCTGGCCTGCTCGCCTCCCTACCACTGAGGAAGTACAGTTCCCGCTCAGCCCAGTCAAAACTGTTCGCTGCTCTGGCCCCCCAATGGTGGAACAAACTCCCTCACGACGCCAGGACAGCGGAGTCAATCACCACCTTCCGGAGACACCTGAAACCCCACCTCTTTAAGGAATACCTAGGATAGGATAAAGTAATCCCTCTCACCCCCCCTCCCCCTGAAAAGATTTTGATGCACTACTGTTCCACTGGAGGTCATAAGGTGAATGCACCAATTTGTAAGTCGCTCTGGATAAGAGCGTCTGCTAAATGACTTAAATGTAAATGTAATGTAACTATCACACTCAACTGAACGACTTGATTAGTGTAGTTTTAGCTAGCTACATAGTTGTCTTTGCTGTCTTCGTATCCAAGATAATTGTGTAGTTAGAGTGTGTAGTCTTAGAGTGATTATCTTAATTTACCGAGGTTAGCTAGCCAGCTATTTTGTCGTCCTCAACGTAGGAGACACTCCTAGCTAGCCAATAGCCAGCCAACGTCTACTGAATAGAACTTTCGCATTCCGCGGTCGCATTCCGCTTCGCTCCACAGGTAGTATCATTTTTTCATTTCATTTCATTACAGTCCCAACGGTGTGATTTGTTTGATCGTAGCTAGCTACATAGCTAGCTACATAGCCGTCTTTGTTTCAAAGATAATTGTGTAGTCTAGAGCGATTTTCTAGGTTAGCTAGCCAGCCATTGTCGTTCTCCTAACACAACGTAACATAACCAACACTGCTAGCTAGCCAGCGAGCTGCGAAAAGCAGCATTGTAGAAACTTCACACTCAACGGAACGACTTGATTAGGTAGTGTCAACAACGCAGCTAGCCTACCTCAGCAGTACTGTATCATTTTAATAATTTTAGTCAATTAGATTCTTGCTACGTAAGCTTAACTTTCTGAACATTCGAGACGTGTAGTCCACTTGTCATTCCAATCTCCTCTGCATTAGCGTAGCCTCTTCTCTAGCCTGTCAACTATGTGTCTGTCTATCCCTGTTCTCTCCTCTCTGCACAGACCATACAAACGCTCCACACCGCATGGCCGCGGCCACCCTAATCTGGTGGTCCCAGCGCGCACGACCCACGTGGAGTTCCAGGTCTCCGGTAGCCTCTGGAACTGCCGATCTGCGGCCAACAAGGCAGAGTTCATCTCAGCCTATGCCTCCCTCCAGTCCCTCGACTTCTTGGCTCTGACGGAAACATGGATCACCACAGACAACACCGCTACTCCTACTGCTCTCTCTCCGTCCGCCCACGTGCTCTCGCACACCCCGAGAGCTTCTGGTCAGCGGGGTGGTGGCACCGGGATCCTCATCTCTCCCAAGTGGTCATTCTCTCTTTCTCCCCTTACCCATCTGTCTATCGCCTCCTTTGAATTCCATGCTGTCACAGTTACCAGCCCTTTCAAGCTTAACATCCTTATCATTTATCGCCCTCCAGGTTCCCTCGGAGAGTTCATCAATGAGCTTGATGCCTTGATAAGCTCCTTTCCTGAGAACGGCTCACCTCTCACAGTTCTGGGCGACTTTAACCTCCCCACGTCTACCTTTGACTCATTCCTCTCTGCCTCCTTCTTTCCTCTCCTCTCCTCTTTTGACCTCACCCTCTCACCTTCCCCCTACTCACAAGGCAGGCTCGCTGACCTCATCTTTACTAGATGCTGTTCCTCCACTAACCTCATTGCAACTCCCCTCCAAGTCTCCGACCACTACCTTGTATCCTTTTCCCTCTCGCTCTCATCCAACACTTCCCACACTGCCCCTACTCGGATGGTATCGCGCCGTCCCAACCTTCGCTCTCTCTCCCCGCTACTCTCTCCTCTTCCATCCTATCATCTCTTCCCTCTGCTCAAACCTTCTCCAACCTATCTCCTGATTCTGCCTCCTCAACCCTCCTCTCCTCCCTTTCTGCATCCTTTGACTCTATGTCCCCTATCCTCCAGGCCGGCTCGGTCCTCCCCTCCCGCTCCGTGGCTCGACGACTCATTGCGAGCTCACAGAACAGGGCTCCGGGCAGCCGAGCGGAAATGAGGGAAACTCGCCTCCTGCGGACCTGGCATCCTTTCACTCCCTCCTCTCTACATTTTCCTCCTCTGTCTCTGCTGCTAAAGCCACTTTCTACCACTCTAAATTCCAAGCATCTGCCTCTAACCCTAGGAAGCTCTTTGCCACCTTCTCCTCCCTCTTGAATCCTCCTCCCCCTCCCCCTCCTCCCTCTCTGCAGATGACTTCGTCAACCATTTTGAAAAGAAGGTCGACGACATCCGATCCTCGTTTGCTAAGTCAAACGACACCGCTGGTTCTGCTCACACTGCCCTACCCTGTGCTCTGACCTCTTTCTCCCTCTCTCTCCAGATGAAATCTCGCGTCTTGTGACGGCCGGCCGCCCAACAACCTGCCCGCTTGACCCTATCCCCTCCTCTCTTCTCCAGACCATCTCCGGTGACCTTCTCCCTTACCTCACCTCGCTCATCAACTCATCCCTGACCGCTGGCTACGTCCCTCCCGTCTTCAAGAGAGCGAGAGTTGCACCCCTTCTGAAAAACCTACACTCGATCCCTCCGATGTCAACAACTACAGACCAGTATCCCTTCTTTCTTTTCTCTCCAAAACTCTTGAACGTGCCGTCCTTGGCCAGCTCTCCCGCTATCTCTCTCAGAATGACCTTCTTGATCCAAATCAGTCAGGTTTTAAGACTAGTCATTCAACTGAGACTGCTCTTCTCTGTATCACGGAGGCGCTCCGCACTGCTAAAGCTAACTCTCTCTCCTCTGCTCTCATCCTTCTAGACCTATCGGCTGCCTTCGATACTGTGAACCATCAGATCCTCCTCTCCACCCTCTCCGAGTTGGGCATCTCCGGCGCGGCCCACGCTTGGATTGCGTCCTACCTGACAGGTCGCTCCTACCAGGTGGCGTGGCGAGAATCCGTCTCCTCACCACGTGCTCTCACCACTGGTGTCCCCAGGGCTCTGTTCTAGGCCCTCTCCTATTCTCGCTATACACCAAGTCACTTGGCTCTGTCATAACCTCACATGGTCTCTCCTATCATTGCTATGCAGACGACACACAATTAATCTTCTCCTTTCCCCCTTCTGACGACCAGGTGGCGAATCGCATCTCTGCATGTCTGGCAGACATATCAGTGTGGATGACGGATCATCACCTCAAGCTGAACCTCGGCAAGACGGAGCTGCTCTTCCTCCCGGGGAAGGACTGCCCGTTCCATGATCTCGCCATCACGGTTGACAACTCCATTGTGTCCTCGTCCCAGAGCGCTAAGAACCTTGGCGGGATCCTGGACAACACCCTGTCGTTCTCAAATAACATCAAGGCGGTGGCCCGTTCCTGTAGGTTCATGCTCTACAACATCCGCAGAGTACGACCCTGCCTCACACAGGAAGCGGCGCAGGTCCTAATCCAGGCACTTGTCATCTCCCGTCTGGATTACTGCAACTCGCTGTTGGCTGGGCTCCCTGCCTGTGCCATTAAACCCCTACAACTCATCCAGAACGCCGCAGCCCGTCTGGTGTTCAACCTTCCCAAGTTCTCTCACGTCACCCCGCTCCTCCGCTCTCTCCACTGGTTTCCAGTTGAAGCTCGCATCCGCTACAAGACCATGGTGCTTGCCTACGGAGCTGTGAGGGGAACGGCACCTCAGTACCTCCAGGCTCTGATCAGGCCCTACACCCAAACAAGGGCACTGCGTTCATCCACCTCTGGCCTGCTCGCCTCCCTACCACTGAGGAAGTACAGTTCCCGCTCAGCCCAGTCAAAACTGTTCGCTGCTCTGGCCCCCCAATGGTGGAACAAACTCCCTCACGACGCCAGGACAGCGGAGTCAATCACCACCTTCCGGAGACACCTGAAACCCCACCTCTTTAAGGAATACCTAGGATAGGATAAAGTAATCCTTCTCACCCCCCTTAAAAGACCTAGATGCACTATTGTAAAGTGGCTGTTCCACTGGATGTCATAAGGTGAAAGCACCAATTTGTAAGTCACTCTGGATAAGAGCGTCTGCTAAATGACTTAAATGTAAATGTAAAATGTATGGGGCCATTGTACGGCAGTGGCCGGTGCTAACTGCTAACTGCTAGCTTGTTAGCCCCGGCCTACTAACTGCTAGCTTGTTAGCACCGGCCTGCTAACTGTCTGAATCGCCGTGTCCCCAGCCAGCCCAACCACTCACTGGACCCATATGTTCAATTGGCTACGCGTGCCTCTCCCTATATCAATATGCCTCGTCCATTACTGTCCTGGTTAGTGATTACTGTCTAATTTCACAGTTGAGCCTCTATCCCTGCTCAATATGCCTTAACCAACCATGTTGTTCCACCTCCTACATATGCGATGACGTCACCTGGTCTAAACATCTCTAGAGACAATTTCTCTCTCATCATTACTCAATGCCTAGGTTTACCTCCAATGTATTCACATCCTACCTTACCTTTGTCTGTACACTATGACTTGAATCTAGTCTATCATTCCCAGAAACCTGCTCCTTTTACTCTCTGTTCCGAACGTGCTAGAAGGCCAGTTCATATAGCCTTTAGCAGTACCCTTATCCTACTTCTCCTCTGTTCCTCTGGTGATGTATTTGTTAATCCAGGTCCTGCAGTGCCTAGCTCCACTCCCACTCCCTAGGTGCTCTCATTTGTTGACTTCTGTAACCGTAAAAGCCTTGGTTTCATGCATGTTAACATTAGAAACTTCCTCCCTAGTTTGTTTTACTCACTGCTTTAGCACACTCTGCCAACCCGGATGTCTTAGCCCGGTCTGAATCCTGGCTTAGGAAAACCACCAAAAACCCTGAAATCTCCATCCCTAACTATAACATTTTCCACCAAGATAGAACTGCCAAAGGGGGCGGTGTTGCAATCTACTACAAAGATAGCTTGCAGAGTTCTGTCTTACTACCCAGGTCTGTAACCAAACAATTCGAGCTCCTACTTATAAATAATTCACCTTTCCAGAAACACTGTTGCCCCTGGCTATAGACCACTCTCTGCCCCCAACTGTGCCCTCGACACCATATGTGAATTGATTGCTCCCCATCTATCTTCTGAGGTCGTGCTACTAGGTGACCTAAACTGGGACATGCTTAAGCACCCCGGGCCATCCGACAATCTAAGCTTAATGCCCTCAATCTCACAAAAATGATCAATGAACCTACCAGGTACAACAACAAACCCGTAAACAGGGACACCCTCATAGATATCAACCTAACTAACTCCCCCTCCAAATACACCTCTGCTGTTTTCAATCAAGATCTCAGCGATCACTGCCTCATTGCCTGCATCCGCAATGGGTCTGTGACCAAACGACCACCCCTCATCACTGTCAAACGCTCCCTAAAACACTTCTGATAGCAGGCCTTTCTAATCGACCTGGCCGGGGTATCCTGGAATGACATTGACCTCATCCAGCCAGTAGAGGATGCTTGGTTATTTCTTTAAAGTGCCTTCCTCACCATCTTAAATAAGCATGCCCCATTCAAACAATTTACAACTAGGAACAGATATAGTCCTTGGTTCACTCCAGACCTGTCTGCCCTTGACCAGCACAAAAACATCCTGTGGCATGCTGCATTAGCAACGAATAGCCCCCCGTGATATGCAACTTTTCAAGGAAGTTTGGAACAAATATACACAGTCAGTTAGGAAAGCTAAGGCTTGCTTTTTCAAACAGAAATTTGCATCCTGTAGTACAAACTCAAAAACGTTATGGGACACTGTAAAGTCCATGGAGAATAAGAACACATCCTCCCTGTTGCCCACTGCTGAGAGGCTAGGAAACACTGTTACAACCGATAAATCAATTATAATTGAGAATTTCAATAAGCATTTCTCTACGGCTGGCCATGCTTTCCACCTGGCTACCCCTACCCCGGTCAACTGCCAGGCACCCTCCACAGCAACCCGTCAAAGCCCCCACCAATTCTCCTTCACCCAAATCCAGATAGCTGACGTTCTGAAAGAGCTGCAAAATCTGGACCCGTACAAATCAGCCGGGCTGGACAATCTGGACCCTCTCTTTCTAAAATTATCTGCCGAAATTGTCGCAACCCCTATTACTAGCCTGTTCAACCTCTCTTTCATATCGTCTGAGATTCCCAAAGATTGGACAGCTGCCACGGTCATCCCCCTCTTCAAAGGGGGTGACAATCTAGACCCAAACTGCTACAGACCTTTATCGATCCTACCCTGTCTTTCTAAGGACCTTGAAAGCCAAGTTAACAAACAGATTACCGACCATTTCGAATCCCACCGTACCTTCTACGCTATGCAATCTGGTTTCAGAGCAGGTCATGGGTGCACCTCAGCCAAGCTCAAGGTCCTAAACGACATCATAACCTCCATTGATAAGAGACATTACTGTGCAGCCATCTTCATCGACCTGGCCAAGGCTTTCGACTCTGTCAATCACCACATTCTTATTGGCAGACTCAACAGCCTTGGTTTCTCAAATGATTGCCTCGCCTGGTTTACCAGCTACTTCTCTGATAGAGTTCAGTGTGTCAAATTGGAGGGCCTGTTGTCCGGACCTCTGGCAGTCTCTATGGGCTGCCACAGGGTTCGATTCTCGGGCCGACTCTCTTCTCTGTATATATCAATGATGCCGCTCTTTTTTTTTTTTTTTTTTCTCTTGCTGCTGGTGATTCTCTGATCCACCTCTACATAGACGACACCATTGTGTATACTTCTGGCCCCTCTTTGGACACTGTGTTAACTAACCTCCAGACAAGCTTCAATGCCATACAACTGTCCTTCTGTGACCTCCAACTGCTCTTAAATGCAAGTAAAACCAAATGCATGCTATTCAATCGATCACTTTCCGCACCTGCCCGCCCGTCCAGCATCACTTCTCTGGGCGGCTCTGACATACGTGAACAACTACAAATACCTAGGTGTCTGTTTAGACTGTAAACTCTCCTTCCACACTCACATTAAGCATATTCAATCCAAAATTAAATCTAGAATTGGCTTCTTTTATCAAAACAAAGCGTCACTCATGCTGCCAAACATACCCTCTTAAATCCGACCTTCCTACCGATCCACGACTTCGGCAATGTCATCTATAAAATAGCCTCCAACACAAATTGGATGCAGTCTATCACAGTGCCATCTGTTTTGTCACCAAAGCCCCATTCACTACGACCTATACGCTCTCGTTGGTTGGCCCTCGCTTCATACTCGTAGCCAAACCCACTGGCTACAGTTTATCTACAAGTCTCTGCTAGGCCAGCACCCACTCGTAGCACGCGCTCCAGCAGGTATATCTCACTGGTCACCCCCAAAGCCAATTCCTCCTTTGGTCGCCTTTCCTTCCAGTTCTCTGCTGCCAATGACTGGAACGAACTGCAAAAATCACTGAAGCTGGAGACTCATATGTCCCTCACTAGCTTTAAGCACCAGCTGTTAGAGCAGCTCACTGATCACTGCACCTGTACATAGCCCATCTGTAAACAGCCCATCTATCTACCTCATCCCCATACTGTATTTATTTCTTTATCTTGCTCCTTAGCACCCCAGTATCTTTACTTGCACATTCATCTTCTGCACATCTACCATTCCAGTGTTTAATTGCTATATTTTAATTACTTCGCCACCATGGCCTAATATTGCCTTAACTCCCTTATCTTACCTCATTTGCACGCACTGTATATAGACTTTAAAAAAAAAAAATTATTAACTGTATAAACTGTTTATTCCCTGTGTTACTCTGTTTTGTTGTACGTGTCGAATTGCTTTGCTTTATATTGGCCAGGTCGCAGTTGAAAATGAGAACTTGTTCTCAACTAGCCTACCATGCTGAAACAGGTAAAGGGGCCTTCACCAACCTATTGCCACAAAGTTGGAAGCACAGTATTGTCTAGAACAGGCAAAGGCCGGCCCGGGGGCCGTATGCGGCCCGTGACCTGACTCAATAGGGACCGGGGAATTCTGCTCAGATCACAATGAATTTGTGTTAGTAAAGTTTTGAATTTTAAAAATGTGTTATTCAAATTAAAAGCCCAATAAATACTAGCCTTTGTGTAATTTTTTAACTCCCACCGCTTGTGGGACAATAATTTTGAAGGCAAGTATAAATTACAACTCCACGTGGGCAGACGGTGACTGACAGGCTGACACACATGTCACAGTTACAAATAGTAACTTTTAAGATTTTAAAGAAAAGGAAAGTAGACAATGAATGTAGGGTGTTCCAGCAAGAGTGGACATATAATATGCGCTTAGTGTGCAAAGAGAGCATCGCTGTCCTGAGAGTCTTCAACTTGTCCCGACAATTCCAGACGAAGCATACATATTGTCCTTAACCCATTTTGCCATAACTTTGGAAGTATGCTTGGGGTCATTGTCCATTTGGAAGACCTATTTGCGACCAAGCTTTAACTTACTAACAGATGTCATGAGATGTTGCTTCAATATATCCACATATTTTTCCTCCCTCATGATGCCATCTATTTTGTGAAGTGCACCAGTCCCTCCTGCAGCAAAGCCCCCCAAAACATGATGCTGCCACCTCCATGCTTCACGGTTGGGATGGTGTTCTTCGGCTTGCAAGCATCCCCCTTTTTCCTCCAAACATATTGGCCAATGGTCATTATGGCCAAACAGTCATTTTTTGTTTCATCAGACCAAAAGACATTTCTCCAAAAAGTACGATCTTTTTCCCCATGTCCAGTTGCAAATTGTAGTCTGGCTTTTTTATGGTGGTTTTGGAGCAGTGGCTTCAGCCTTGCTGAGCGGCCTTTCAGGTTATGTTGATAGTGGACTCGTTTTACTGTGGATATAGCTACTTTTTGTCTCCTCCAGCATCTTCACAAGGTCCTTTGCCGTTGTTCTGGGATTGATTTGCATTTTTCTCACCAAAGTACGTTAATCTCTAGTTGACAGAATGCGTCTCCTTCCTGAGCGATATGACAGCTGCGTGGTCCCATGGTGTTTATACTTGCATACTATTGTTTGTACAGATGAACGTGGTACCTTCAGACGTTTGGAATTTGTTCCCAAGGATGAACCAGACTTGTGAAGGTCTACAATATTTTGTCTAAGGTCTTGGCTGATTTCTTTTGATTTTGCCATGATGTCAAGCAAAGAGAAACTGAGGTTGAAGGTATGCCTTGAAATACATCCACAGGTACACCTCCAATTGACTAAAATTATGTCAATTAGCCTATCAGAAGCTTCTAAAGCTATGACATCATTTTCTGGAATTTGCCAAGCTGTTTAAAGGCACAGTCAATGATGGGGATGTTGGCCCTGTCGGAAGCACATGCGTCCTGCTTGTTGAATAAAAAATATTTGTCTAATCCGAGGTGAATGATCAATGTCCTGATATTCAGAAGCTCTTTTTTGCCATACGATATGGTGGAAGAAACATTATGTACAAAATAAGTTTCAAATAACGCAAAAAAAACAAACACTCATAGCACAATTGGAAAGGCGCCCGTAAAACTGCTGCCATTTCTTCCGGCGCAAATTTAGTGCAGCCAATGAAGAGCACAAGGAAATATTTATTGGAGGATGTTACGACTAGGGGGCGCTATTTACATTTTTGGATGAAAAACGTTCCCGTTTTAAACAAGATATTTTGTCCCGAAAACATGCTTGACTATGCATATAATTGACAGCTTTGGATAGAAAACACTTTGACATTTCCAATCAGGAAGTGCCACATTTTTTGAAACCGCCTCATGCCAATGACTCCTTATATGGCTGTGAATGAGCTACGAATGAGCTTAAATTTTCTACGTATTCCCCAAGGTGTCTACAGCATTGTGACGTCTTTTTACGCATTTATGTTGAAGAATAGCCGTAAGGGACCACATTTAGCAAGTGGTCACATGATGTCTCCTGCAGAAAATCTTGCGTAAAATACTTAGGTAGCCATTTTTCCAATCGCTTCTTATGAGAAACCAATTGTCTCGACGGATATATTATCGAATAGATATGTTAAAAACACCTTGAGGATTGATTCTAAACAACGTTTGCCATGTTTCTGTCGATATTATGGAGCTAATTTGGAAAAAAAGTTTGGCGTTGTAGTGACCGCATTTTCCGATCGATTTCTCAGCCAAATGTGAAGAACAAACGGGAACTATTTCACCTACAAAAATAATATTTTTGGAAAAAAGGAACATTTGCTATCTAACTGGGAGTCTCCTGAGTGAAAACATCCGAAGTTCTTCAAAGGTAAATGATTTAATTTGATTGCTTTTCTTATTTTCTTATTTTCGTGAAAATGTTGCCTGCTGCCAGCAGAGCCTAGCATAGCATTATGCCATGATAAACTTACACAAATGCTTGTCTAGCGTTGGCTGTAAAGCATATTTTGAAAATCTGAGATGACAGTGTGATTAACAAAAGGCTAAGCTGTGTCTCAATATATTTCATTTGTGATTTTCATGAATAGGAACATTTTCTAGGGGTATTTATGTCCACTGCGTTATGCTAATTCGTTTGAGGCTATGATTACGCTCCCGGATCCGGGTTCGAGTCACAAGATTAATAAGTGTGTGGCAAAGCTGGGATTGAGTTTTGAAAAGTTATCTAGCGTGACCACTGATGGGTGCCCAAACTTTACAGGAAGAAAACCGTTGCCATATTGAAAAGGATACAAGATCAAGTAGCTGAGCTGAACCCAGATCAGAAAATGTATTTTCCTACATTGCATTATTCATCAAGAGGTGCTCTGTAAATGTGTTCTGATGTTGTGGATACAGTCACTAAAGTGGTAAACTTCGTAAAAGCAAAATATTTAAACCACAGTCAGTTTGTCTCACTGTTGGAAGAGACGGAGTCGGGTCATGTAGATCTCCCCTACCACACAAACGTGGGATGTCTGGTTTTGGGGAAGGGACTTAAAAGGGTGTGGGATCTGAAGTTGGAGATGGCTGAGTTTTTGCAAATCAAAAGAATATGTGGATTTCCCTCAACTGCAAGATAAATGGTTGGCTGATTTTTGCCTTCACCGTGGACATCATGGCCCTCATGAATGAACTGAATTACAAACTAAAAGGGAAGGACCTTTTTGCACATTAGATGTACAGCCTTGTCAAGGCCTTTAAGAGAAAATTACTCCTCCTGACCCTCCAAGTAGAAGCCACTAATCTCACCCACCTTTCGACACTACTAGTCTATTCCTTATCAGATGACCAATGGGAAAGTATACATCGCGGCTGCGTGCTTTGAACGGAGAGTTTATCTATCATTTTGAGGATTCCAGTGTTGAAAATTATATGCTGTTGGTTTCCTCTCCTTTCACCTTTAATGTGGATAACGCTCCCACTGACCTGCAACTTGAGCTTATCGATGCAGTAATTGTTTTGAATAGTTCTCCAATATCACTGACGAGGTTCTATGCATCTATCGATCAATAAAACTTTCCAAAGATTAGGAGTCATGCTCAATGTTTGTACTGTTTGGGTCAACCTATGTATGCGAACAGACATTTTCAGTGATGAAATATAACAAGTCAAGGCACAGATCATCTCTTACTGACTCTCACCTCTCAACAATCCTGTGCATGGCGAGGTCAGAAACTATACCTGACTTCACTACTCTAGTCAATGCCCATCAGAGACTTCACTCCTCACACTGATTGAGTAGTTTAAATGTAATGTTGCGCTCTCTCTTTCTTGTGTTTTTGTGCATACCCTGTAACAAGAGTTCTGTCCATGATGCTGAATGTGCAGTGTACTCTTCCCTCCTTGTAGTTCATTGCATGTTTAGTAATGAAAATACCTACCAAATAGAACATGTGGTTTATTTCTGTGCACGTTAAAGTTAAATAAGTAGCATATCTGGACGAGATTTACAGAATAATGTGTCCCCCCAAGGAAAATGATTGCCCAGGCCTGATCTAGATTGTCATTGTATGCTGTAGAGTTAAGATGTACCTTCACTGGATATAAGGGGCCTAGCCCGAACCATGAAAAACCTCCCCAAATCATTATTCCACAGCCCCAGACCATTAGTCCTTTTCCACCAAACGTTTTGGCATTATACATTGGGGTAGGTAGCGTTTTCCTTGCATCCGCCAAACCCAGATTAGTCAGCCGGACTGCCAGATGGTAAAGCGTGATTCATCACTCCAGAGAACGCGTTTCCACTGCTCCAGAGTCCAACGACAGAGAGGTTTACCCCACTCTAGCCGATGCTTGGCATTACGCATGGTGATCTTAGGCTTGGCCATGGAAACCCATTTGATGAAACTCCAGACAAACAGTTATTTTGCTTACTTTGATTCCAGAGGCAGTTTGATCATAGAACTTTCCACTTCAGAATAACACAGTTGACCGGGGCAGCTCTAGCAGGGAAGAAATTTGACTAAATTACTTGTTGAAAAGATGGCATCCTATGATGGTGCCATGTTGAAAATCACTGAGCTCTTCATTAAGGCCACATATGTCAGAGTCAAGGCCCGCGGGCCACATCCGGCCCGCAAGAAGGTTTTTTACGGCCCCTGGGATGATCTTGATTTATTATTAGAACCGCCCGCAGCAAGCCGGCAGCCCGCAGATCTTTTACACGCACCAATACTACATTTCCCACAATGCAAAGGTGACGCACCGAGCAGTAGGCTGCTTCATTTCAATATTTATTGGCACAGCAGTCGTCAGCATCACAGTAAAATTAACTTTCAGATACCCATCAAAAATGGCAAAACGGAAGGTGGATACTGAGAACCGGGGGTTTCAAACAAGGTGGGAGTCGGAGTATATGTTCACGAAGGTAGCTGGAAAACCTGTGTGTCTTCTGTGTGGAGAAAGTGTGGCGGTACTGAAAGAGTATAATCTGAGACGACATTATGAAACGAAACACGCGGACAAAAACAAGAATATGGACATGGAACAAAGGCTACAAAAGGCAGAGGAATTAAAACGAGGCCTCAAATCTCGACAGGCTCTGTTCAAAAAAGCCAAATCACAAGGCCAGGCTGCTGTCAAGGCCAGTTTTATTTTGGCAGAAGAGATCGCTAAATCAGCCCGGCCATTTACGGAGGGGATTTCATCAAAAACTGCATGATTAAAGTTTGTGACGAAGTTTGCCCAGAAAAAGGCAACTCTTTTTAAATGTGAGTCTGAGCAGAAACACCATTGCCGAGAGAGTAGACCAGTTGTCCATCAATCTAAAAGAGCAGCTTGTGAAAAAGGGAAAAGATTTTATTGCATATTCCTTGGCTGTGGATGAGAGCACCGACATTTCTGACATTGCCCAGTTGTCAATTTTCATCCGCGGAGTGGACTCCAACCTAAGCGTGACAGAGGAGTTTTTGGCTTTACGTCCTATGCATGGCACAACTACGGGGCATGATTTGTATGAAGAGGTGTCAAGATGTGTAAATGAGATGGAGCTGCCTTGGGAAAAACTCGTGGGTTTGACAACCGACGGAGCACCTGCGATGTGTGGACACAGGAGCGGACTGGTGGCGAAGATACGGGAAAAGATGCAAGAGGAAAACGCGACAGGTGAGCTGACAGCTTATCATTGTATCATACACCAGGAAGCGTTGTGCGGTAAAGCCTTGAAAATGGAGCATGTAATGAGCATCATCACGCGCACAGTTAACTTTATCAGAGCCAAAGGTTTGAATCATCGCCAGTTCAAGGCATTTCTGACGGAGTTAGAAACGGAGCATGGTGATTTGCCTTATCACACAGAGGTGCGATGGCTAAGCCAGGAAAGGTGCTTCAAAGATGTTTCGAGCCGTGAGGAGATTTGTCTGTTCTTGGACAGCAAAGGGAAAGACACAACACAACTCCGAGACGAAATGTTTCTGTGTGAAATGGCTTTTCTGTGTGACATTACGAGTCATCTGAATGCAATAAACTTGCAGCTGCAGGGTCGGGATCGTGTCATCTCTGATATGTACAGTACAGTGAAGGCATTTAAAACCAAACTGACTCTGTGGGAGACGCAGATGCGGAAAGAAAATTTGAGCCACTTTCCCAGCTGCCAGACCATGAAAGAGAAGCTCTCTACCAGTGCGTTCCCGAGCACACAGTTGGCTGATAAAATAGGTATGCTTGCCGCTGACTTTCGACGCCGATTTGCTGACTTTGAAGCACAAAAGCAGGTTGGAACTGCTCGGTAACCCATTTGCTGTTGACGTGGAAAGCTCACCACCAAACCTCCAAATGGAGTTGATTGACCTCCAATGCAATGATGCACTGAGGGCAAAATATGCGGCAGTGGGTGCTGCGGAGTTCGCCCGTTTCCTCCCCGGCACAATGTCCCAGCTGCGCATCCAGGCTGCTCAAACGTTGTCTATGTTTGGCAGCACATACCTGTGTGAACAACTGTTTTCTTTGATGAACCTGAACAAAACATCACACAGAAGTCGACTTACTGCTGAACACCTCCACTCAATTCTGAGGATTTCTTCAGCTCAGAGCCTTACCTCCTGAACATTGATGAACTTGTGGAAAAGATGGGACACCACCAAGTATCACCCTCAACCTCAAACAAGTGAACATTACTGTGCAATCACATATTTAGAGTTTTTACTCAGTTCAAGTTTAAAAGTTAAAATTTAATATTTGTTTTCACTGCATGTTACTTCTCCTTAAACAAAGTGTTGTTTTTGATTAATAGATTTTTGCACTTTATTTTTTTGTATTTCAATCCAATTATATTTTAAAAATATTTCAGTTGAGTGGATGATAGAAAATTGCTATTATTGTTTTTTCTTTGAAGTAAATTTAGCCCACTTTTGCTAAAATAGAAAATATAGTCTACTGATGGTGCCTTGAATACCGGTTTCTTTCATTTAATGTTCATGTTATGGGGATATTTATATAAAGGAAATTTGTCTTTTGTGTCTGTTGAAAAATAAAGATTACTGACAGAGCCATAAGAAAATATTGCTTTATTTATCTGATCATATTGTAATATATTTGTTAGGTTTTCAGTAGGTTCAATTAGGTTCACTAGACTATATGCGTCATTTAAAAAATTTTCAATGAACATTCGAACAGTCCGGCCCTCGTCTTGTAGCTGATTTTTTTATTTGGCCCTCCGTCCATTTGACTTTGACACCCCTGATTAAGGCCAATCTACTGCCAATGTTTATATATGGAGATTGCATGGCTGTATGCTTGATTTTATACACCTGTCAGCAACGGGTGTGGCTGAAATATCTGAATCCACTAATTTCAAGGGAATCCACATACTTATGTGTGTGTGTGTGTGTAATTTCCAACCTACTTTTTTAGTGCATGTAGCGCTCTTTGCTCATATGGACAGGTGTGATGGTTTAGAGTTTGACCTCACTGATTTCTTATGGACCTCGACTGCTAAAAGATCACTGAGTTGTTGATCTACTCCTTAGGCACAGATCTAGGATCATCTTAACATCCCCAAACTTTAACTTTCAGCGTGGAAATATCCCAGAATGACTAAAGGTCAGTGTCCAGGGGTGGAATATTCAGACATGACTGTGAGACTAGAAGGTGCAACATTCCAGCCTGGTGTCATACAGAAGGAAGGTGTCATCTGTTGGCTAATTACATTCACTTTGTCTAAATTTTGATTTAATGAAGTGAATTAATGAGACCGGATTTAATTCAGAAACGGTTCCAATAGTGGATGATTAGTCAAGCGACCAGTTTGCAACGTTTGACATTCTGCTTTGTTTCTTGATTCTGTTTGTTTTTTCCCTTCACTTTTCGTGATTTAATTATTAACTTCAGAATTCACTGTCTGGTGGCATTTTTCAGTAATTATATGAATATGCAGGTCAGACTTTTGCTAATTAAATTCCCAGTGTTTATCTGGAAGGTAATATTGAGCGATATGTTTCATATTCCTGTCCAATTACAATACTGTAAAGGCCCAGTGCAGTCAAAAACGTGATTTTCATTATATCCACACTATGAGGTTGGAATAATACTGTGAAATTGTCAAAATTGTAAATAATGCCCATAGTGTAAGAGCTGTTTAAAAAGACTGAAACCTCTGTCTGTATGGGTGGGATGGAGTTCAAGGTCCAATGCAGCCATTTTATCTTAAAATCAAAGGATTTCTGGGAAACAATTAAGCATGTTACTGTGATTGTTCAGCTAAAATGGTCAAAAATGAACAAAAAATAGCTTCTTAGCAAAGAGCAACTTCTCAGGCAAGAATTTTGTTAGAACGTCTGGAAGTTGTCTGAGTTCGGCAGGGGGAAAAGTAAATACTAGCTCTCATTGGCAGAGAGGTTGGAACTCTTAAGTAGGCTCTCCATATAAGGTAAAACACCATCAATTAAAAATGTAATTACTACACACACTATTTTGTTTGGGTTGCAATAAACACACATGCTGAAAAGATAGACAAGGGGTACCAACACGATGAAACAAAATCTTAGAGCCGGAATGATCTAAATAAAAGCCAAGCCTTAACAGGCTACACATACAAGACGAAACGCCAGCCTGAATGCATTATTTTATAACCCTTAGTTCAAGTGCACCGATATTGAACTCTTCAGACCTGGCCTTTAATGTGTGCACAGCATTGACCTGATGCTGTGCAGGGATATTCATTAAATCCCTTTTAGTCAATTCATTTAATTATGCCGGTCGTTGCAGGGTGCCTCCTGCGAACATCTTCTGAATGTTGTTCCCTCAATCTGCATGTATAAACAATGTCTGCTGTGGAGATGAGCCTACGTTGCTCCTCCTGTGTTCTCCATCTATTATCTTCCCATCTCCATCAGCACTTACTGGTACTGTAAGTGTGCTAGTTTGTGTCCGCTAACAATGTTAGTGTGAGTGGCTTGGTCATGTCGGTTGATCCATGTGGGAGGGATTGGTTGGAGGTCTCTGCTCATAATTAGCAGGAAGTAGCTGTCAATTGGGGGAGATGCCCCACCTCAATATTTTCAGGATAATAAAATGCACTATCACACGCTTGTCACTATGTGAGTGAGGCTGTAAGTGTGATTCACCCTAAAAGGTAAGTGATTAAGCTCACGAATGCACACCAACTACTGACACCTGCATGCACACCTACCTCCCATAGAGGATCTGACTGTATATAATGTATTCTGTTATCTCTTGTAATATGTGTATATACTATATATACATTACCTTTCAATAGTTTGGAGTCACTTAGAAAAGTCTTTGTTTTCTGTCCATTTTTTTCTGTCCAGCACATTTTCTGTCCATTTTAAAATAACATCAAATTGATCAGAAATACAGCGTAGACATTGTTAACGTTGTAAATGACAATTGTAGCTGGACACAGTGTCACGACTTCTGCCGAAGTAGGTGCCTCTCCTGTTCGGGCGGCATTCGGCGCTCGTCGTCGCCGGCTTTCTAGCTGCCACCGATCCATGTTTCTGTTTTCCATTTGTTATGTCTTGAGTATACACACCTGGTTCCCATTAAGTTATTATTATTTCCCTATTTAACCCTCTGGTTCTCATTATGTGTTGTGTGTCATTATTCCTGTTATGTTTTGGTCGTTAATGTTAGGGTTTGTTATCCCAGCGTGGATTATTTTGTCTGATGAATTTTTCTGAGTAAAGTACGTTATTTTACTCAGTTCTGTGTGCTGCGCTTGACTCCGTCCTCACCTCTGCACAACTGACATATGATACATGGCAGATTTTTATGGAATATCTACATAGGCGTACAGGGGTCCATTATCAGCAACCATCACTCCTGTGTTTGGAAAACCCTTTTTCAATTATGTTAGCACAGCCGAGAAACTGTTGTGCTGATTAAAGAAGCAATACAACTGGCCTTCCTTAGACTTGTTGAGTATCTGGAGCATCAGCATTTGTGGGTTTAATTATAGGCTCAAAATGGCCAGATACAAAGACCTTTCTTCTGAAACTCATCAGTCTATTCTTGTTCTGAGAAATGAAGGCTATTCCATGTGAGAAATTGGCAAGAAACTGAAGAACTTGTACAACACAGTACACTACTCCCTTCATAGAACAGTGAAAACTGTCTCTAACCAGAATATAAAGAGGAGTGGGAGGCCCCGGTGCACAACTGAGCAAGAGGACAAGTACATTAGTGTCCAGTTTGAGAAACAGATGCCTCACAAGTCCTCGACTGGCAGCTTCATTAAATAGTACAAGGCTAAGGGTGGTTACATTGAAAAATCTAAAATCTAAAATCTATTTGGATTTGTGTAACACTTTTTAATTACTACATGACTCCATATATTATTTCCTAGTTGATGTCTTCACTATTATTCTACAACGTAGAAAATAGTAAAAAATAAAGAAAAACCCTGGAATGAGTAGGTGTCCAAACTGTTGACTGGTACTGTACTTTGTGTATATAGTGTATGTACCCCACACACCTTGGTCCAAAAATATTTGCCGGTTTTATAGACTTTCAAAATGCCTTTGATTCCATATGGCATGAAGGTATGTTCTTCAAACTCCTTCAAATCGTGTAGGAGGCAAGGACTATCATATTCGTTTGTGATATACATTATATAATGAAAACAAATGTTTTGTAAAAGTTGACAACAAAATAACACAGTTCTTTAGTCAGGACAGAGGAATAAAATAAGTAAGTATATTAGTCCAACCTTACTCAATATGTACATATATAAACTGACGTGATCTTTTCATCAACAAAACAGGGGCTACAACAAAGCCTTTCCTTGCTAAAACAGTATTGAAAGGACTGGACACTAACCATTAATCAGAAAAAGTACAGATCTCAGCCTCAGAGAAACAACCCTGAAAGACATCACCAATTATGCTTACCTTGTGGCCATAAAGTCTATAACAGATAAAGCACACAGAGCACATTTTGCAATTAGAAAGACCACGCATTATCTTTAACCCATCAATTAGAATTTGGCTTCAATGATAATGGCGCAGGAGGGGATGGCTGCCGTTTATTGGGCTCTTAACCAACCGTGCAATTTTTTGGGGATTTTACGTATTTGTTTTTTTGAACTAATTTGGAACATAATGTTGCTGCTACCGTCTCTTTTGACCGAAAAGAAGCTTGTGGACATCAGAACAACGATTACTCAACTTTAATTGGACAAATAATTTTTATTTCAAGATTTGAACGAAAGGGATTTACAGGCCCTCATCCCCGTCATTCGC
The DNA here is from genome assembly GCF_034236695.1 of Oncorhynchus nerka. Taxonomy (NCBI): domain Eukaryota; kingdom Metazoa; phylum Chordata; class Actinopteri; order Salmoniformes; family Salmonidae; genus Oncorhynchus; species Oncorhynchus nerka. The sequence continues at coordinate 5,224,910 of NC_088396.1, read as the reverse complement.
AGGAGAAAGAGACCGAGGAAGGAGATCGGGAAACGAGTGGCTAATCTGCCTTTGCCATTGGTACTATCAGCCAACGTACAATCGCTGAATAATAATGTGGACAAACTAAACGCATGTATATCCTACCAACGGGACATTTAAAACTGTTATATCTAATGTTTCAACGAGTCGTGGCTGAACAACGACATGAATAACATACAACTGGTGGGTTATGCACTGCATCGGCAGGATAGGACAGCAGCCTCTGGTAAGACCAGGGGTGACAGTCTATGTATATTTGTAAACAGCTGGTGCACGATATCTAAGGAAGTCTCAAGGTTTTGCTCGCCTGACATAGAGTATCTCATGATAAGCTGTAGACCACACTATCTACCTAGAAAGTTTTCAACTGTATTTTTCGTAGCTGTCTATATACCATCACAGACCGATGCTGGCAATAAGACCACACTCAATGAGATGTATACGGCCATAAGCAAACAGGAAAATGTCATCCAGAGAAGGCACTCCTAGTGGCCGGAGACTTAATGCAGGGAAACCTTTAAATTCTGTTTTACCTCATTTCTAGCAGCATGTTAAATGTCCAACCAGAGGTAAAAAATCTCTAGACCACCTTTTACTCCACACACAGAGACACGTACAAAGCTCTCCCTCGACCTCCATTTGGTAAATCTGACCACAATTCTATCCTCCTGATTCCTGCTCACAATCAAAAATTAAAGAAGGAATAACCAGTGACTCGGGCAATAAAAAAAGTTGTCAGATGAAGCAGATGATACATGACTGTTTTGCTAGCACAGACTGGAATATGTTTTGGGGTTCTTCCGATGGCAGGAGTACACCACATCAGTCACTGGCTTCATCAATAAGTGCATCGATGACGTCGGCCCCACAGTGACTGTACGTACATACCCCAACCAGAAGCCATGGATTACAGGCAACGTCCGCACTGAGCTAAAGGGTAGAGCTATCCCTTTCAAGGAGCGGGACTCTGACCCGGAAGCTTAAGAAATTCAGCTACACCCTCCGACAAACCGTCAATACAGGACAAAGACCGAATCGTCTAGACCGGCTCCGATGCTCATCGGATGTGGCAGGGCTTGCAATCTATTAGACTACAAAGGGAAGCTCAGCCGAGAGCTGCCCAGTGACACAAGCCTACCAGAAGAGCTAAACTACTTCTATGCTTGCTTAGAGGCAAGTAACACTGAAACTTGCGTGAGAGCATCAGCTGTTCCAGACGACTGTGTGATCACGCTTTCCTCAGCCGATGTGAGTAAGACCTTTTTAAACAGGTCAACATTCACAATGCTGCAGGGCCAGACGGATTACTAGGATGTGTACTCCGATCATGCGCTGACCTACTGGCAAGCATCTTCACTGATATTTTCAACCTCTCCCTGTCAGAGTCTGTAATACCAAAATGTTTCAAGCAGACCACCATAGTCCCTGTGCCCAATAACACCTAAGGTAACCTGCCTAAATGACTACCGGCACATAGCACTCTCGTCTGTAGCCATGAAGTGCTTTGAAAGGCTGGTCTTGGCTCACATCAACACCATTATCCCAGAAACACTAGACCCACCCCAATTTGCATACCGCCCCAATCTCTGTTGCACTCCACACTGCCCTTTCAGACCTGGACAAAAGGAACACCTGTGAGAATGTGAGAATGCTATTCATTGACTACAGCTTAATGTTTGACACCATAGTGCCCTTAAAGCTCATCCCTAATCTAAGGACCCTGGGACTAAACACCTACCTCTGCAATTGGACCCTGGACTTTCTGACTGGCTGCCCCCAGGTGGTAAAATTAGGTAACAACATCCGCCATGCTGATCCTCAACATGGGGCCCCTCGGGTGCGTGCTCAGTCCCCTCCCATGACTGTACGACTCCAACACCATCGAGTTTGCTGATCATCGAGGCCTGATCACCGACAACGATGAGTCTATAGGGAGGAGGTCCGAGACCTGACCGTCTGGTGCAAGGACAACAACCTCTCCCTCAATGTGATCTAGACAAAGAAGATGATTGTGAACTACAGGAAAAGGAGGACCGAGCAAAACCTATTCCTCTCAGGAGACTGAAAAGATTTGGCATGGGTCCTCAGATCCTCAAAAGGTTTTTATAGCTGCACTGAGAGCATCCTGACGGGTTGCATCACTGCCTGGTATGGCAACTGCTTGGCCTCCGACCACAAGGTAGTGCGTACGGTCCAGTATTACACTGGGGCCAAGACCTCTATACCAGACAGTGTCAGAGCAAGACCATAAAAATTGACGCTGCTGCTACTCTGTTATTATCTCTACCGACATGTACATATTACCTCAACTGCCTCGACTGACCGGTGCCCCAGCACATTGACTCTATACCGGTTGGTACTCCCTGTATATAGCTTCCACATTGACTCTATACCGGTTAGTACTCCCTGTATATAGCCTCCACATTGACTCTATACCGGTTGGTACTCCCAGTATATAGCCTCCACATTGACTCTATACCGGTTGGTACTCCCTGTATATAGCCTCCACATTGACTCTGTACCGGTTGGTACTCCCTGTATATAGCCTCCACATTGACTCTATACCGGTTGGTACTCCCTGTATATAGCCTTCAAATTGACTGTATACCGGTTGGTACTCCCTGTACATAGCCTCCACATTGACTCTATACCGGTTGGTACTCCCTGTATATAGTCTCCACATGTGACAACACCTCCCCAAATTTTTTTTTTACTCGGGCTAATAGATAGATTGACAGAATCAAATCTGTCAATCTATCTATAAGCCCGAGTAAAACATAATTTTTTTGAGGTTTTGTCACGTTCTGACCTTTATTTCCTTTGTTTTGTCTTTATTTAGTATGGTCAGGGCGTGAGTTGGGGTGGGCAGTCTATGTTTGTGTTTCTATGTTTGGTTTCTGTTTCGGCCTAGTATGGTTCTCAATTAGAGGCAGGTGTCGTTAGTTGTCTCTGATTGAGAATCATACTTAGGTAGCCTGGGTTTCACTGTGGTTTGTGGGTGTTTGTTTCCGTGTGTGTGTTTGTCGCCACACGGTACTGTTTCAGTTGTTGTAGATTTCACGTTATCGTGTATTGTTTTTGTTTGAGTGTTCATTTGTCTGTATTAAAAAACATTATGGACACTTACCACGCTGCACCTTGGTCCGATCCTTATACTTCTCTTCAGACGAAGAGGAGATCTGCCGTTACAGGTGTGCACAGAAATCCACCAAACCTAGCCTGTAGAGCAGAACTTGGGAGCTCCCCCTAGCACTCCAAATTGTGAAAAGCACCACCAAATTCTGGAGTCACTTAACACACTGGGATCCAGAATATTATTATCATAATGCTTTCTTATGCAATCACCGGAACCCAGAGAGTGACCCTTTAGAGCAACTGGCCTAAAAACACCAGCAAAATTATCGTTCGACCACAAGTAACAAAATTCTGAGCAATAACAAACACATAACACTAATTATTGGCAAAACAAAATTAAATCTAATTCGAAATAGTTATCAAATTAGCACATCTTAATGTCTCCAAATCAAAGAAGACATTAACAATGTACAGACTAGGTGACCATTGTCTGGCAATAGAAAAATATTGAAGGTCACTGAAGAAAGACTATGCAACACTATGGGTCAGGTGAAGTCGAGAATGAGCCCCATTTCCTATTCCACTGCCCAAAATATGAGTCGTTCAGAAGTATTTACAATATCTTCAGAAAGCATTCATACTCTTTGACATGTTCCTCATTTTGTTGTTACAAAGTGGGATTCAAATGGATATCATTGTCATTTTTGTCAATGACCTACACAAAATAATAGAATGTAAATGAACAAATTCTGACATTTGTAAAACGAAATATGAAAAACTGTAACACTAGTACAGTATATCTTGATTAGACAAGTATTCAACCCCCTGAGTCAATATTAGAATCACCTTTACCAGCAATTACAGCTGTTATCCTTTCTTGGTAAGTCTCTAAGAGATTTGCATACCTGAATTGTACAATATTTGCAAGTTTATTATTTTTTAAATTATTTTTTTAATCCTTCCAGTTCTGTCAAATTGGTTGGTTATCATTGCTAGACAGCAATTTCCAAGCCCTGCCATAGATTTTCAAGGCAATTTAAGTCAAAGCTGTAACTCAAGAATCTAGTTTGTGTGTCTGTTGGAAAGCAGACTGAACCAGGTTTTCCTCTAGGGTTTTGCCTGTGCTTAGATCTATTCTATTTATTTTTGTACAAAAGAAATATCCCTAGTCCTTGCCGATGACACCCATAACATGATGGAGCCACCACCATGCATGAAAAAATTCAGATTGGTACTCCGTGTTGAGTTGGATTTGCCCCAAACATAACTCTTTGTATCCAGGACATACTGTGAATTACCTTGACACTTTTTTTGCAGTTTTTTTTTGCAGTTTTACATTCGGGCCTTAATGCATTCGTGCCTTATATTTTATTCTGTACAGGCTTCCTTTTCACTCTGTCATTTAGGTTAGTATTGTGGAGTAACTACAATGTTGTTGACCCATTCTCAGTTTCCCCTATCACAGCCATTCAACTCTAACTGTTTAAATGTCATCATTGGCCTCATGGTGAGTGGTTTCCCTCCTCTCTGGCAACTGCTGTTAGGAAGGACGCCTTTATCTTTCTCATGACTGGGTGTATTGATACAACATCTAAAATGTAATTCTTTTATTTTTTACCCATCTACCAATAGGTGCCCTTCTTCGCGAGGCATTGGAAAACCTCTCTGGTCTTTGTGGTTGAAAATGGGTTTGAAATTCACTGCTCAACTGAGGGACCTTACAATTATCTGTATGTGTGGGGCATCGAGATGAGGTAGTCATTCAAAATCTTGTTAAACACTATTTTTCGCATGCAACATATTATGACTTAAGCAATTTTTTCTCCTGAACTTATTTAGGTTTGCCAAAACAAAGGGATAATTCTATTTTGACATTATGGGGAATTGTGTAGGGCAGTGACACAATCTCTATTTAATCTATTTTAAATTAAAATTCAGTCTGTAACACAAACAAATGTGGGCAAATTAAATGGGTGTGAATACTTTCCGAAGGCACTGTATCTACTGAAAATCAGGAACTGCAGGATTTATTGAAATGTGTCTTGAGATCATTTGAGATGATAGCTCCCGTCATGTCATACACATGAGCCCTTGTAGATATAATTTCTCAGCTGTCGCTGTTTGTTTTTCTTTTTTGGGCTACTTTGACATTCATGGTACATTTGACGGTGCGAAGCTAGAATGTCACCCAAACCCACTCTCAGCTCGTGACAGCCCCGTTTGCTAATGTGAATTGGAAAGTTTATGTACATATTATGTAAAAATGTATTTCGTTCTGATACCTCTACTTCCACTGTTCAATGAGAATACATTTTTAGCTAGCTAGATTGTTATACTTCACTAAAAGTAACACTGATGAAATCACAATGAGACAAAAAGGGTTTTCTACAAATTAATTGCGTCTTTATAAACAGCATCGTAATTTCAAGCCACTATGATATACTTTTGACTAAATCTTCATCAGCGTCATTTGAGAATACGTTAAGTAGAACTCTCAGTCGGTCAGCATAGAACTTTCAGTAAATGCAGTGACGTGGCTGAAGAGGAACCCATGAATACAGTAGATGTTTGTCTGTATGTCTAGCTGGCTGGATGGCTGGCTGGCTGGCTGGAGAGGGGATAAGAGAGAGTAGTTGCTGCAAGTGGTTTCAGGAGCCAACTCTCACACCAGGGAGCTCAGCCACAACCCAGAGAGTGGGAGGGGGGTTGATGAAAGAGGTTGGCAGGTGGAAAGGGATGGCTGTTGGTAAGAGGGATTGGCAGTTGGAGAGGGAGATATACGTAGAGGCATACAGGCAGGCAGGCTGCCTAAATATAAAAGAGGGGGAAAATAAAACGGAGATATCCTCTTATGTAGATGTGGTTGGGTGAGAGGATGGGACTCACTCCTCTACTCACTTGAATCTGACGTCAATCTGGACGTAAACAAATGTACTGGGAAAGATGCCAAGGGAGGAATGACAGCAAAATACAGACCGCAGAGCACTGTCTATGTTCTGGTGCTATCAAAAAAAAAACATTACACTGTGGGCTATACAATGTGCCATTGTGAAAATGAACACACATTAAAAACACAAACAAAGTCACCAGAGCTCTGTTCGTATGCGTCTTTCAACAGTAGCCATTATAATAGAGTAAAGTCACCGTAGAGTCGTCTGTTCTCCACTGCTTTTTGCATATGGAAAGGTATAGATTATGGGTGGAATTTCAAGGCTGAATTCATTATTTAGCAAAATGGGTGGTGCAACAAAAACACGGCGGGGGGCGAGGCGGCGCATGAGAGAATAGGAAGAGACTTGTGTTAACTGAGATTATGCTCAGTGGCTAATATATAATGCGCAAATTTCACTGTCTCCCGCTTTCATGTAGTGTATGAATACGCAATGTGTTTAACTAAGACTTTCCGCGTGTTAACACGCAGATAAACAAACACGACGCCTGATGAATACTCAATCAGTGCTTTTGAGAAAGGTCCTAATGCTGAGAAAGTAGGAGGTTTTGGGAGTGCTTGAGTTATTAAACACTTTTTGGCATCCCCCAAGGCTCAGCCTTTTCTCAATTCAATTCACCATGTACTGTATGTACAATAGACATTGATCAGAATCTCAATATTATATATCATACTATTTTTCACAAGGCTAGCTTTCATTGTACACAGACAGTCCATGTAGTATTCCATACAGTTTGGAATAGCAGCATCTGGGTTGTTGGACTGATTTAGGCTGTGAATGTGTGTCTCGGCTACATTGTGGGAGGTCCCATAGCTCCTCTCAGACTGTAGTTAGTCTAGGAGGAGGAACACACATGATTGTAAGTGTGTGTTTTTGGCAGTGTGTCTGGATTCAAGGAGCTGGCCCGAGCCAGAACTGAAATGGAGGACAGACATTTTAATTTTGTGTGGATACCTGATGTCTTATCACTCTCAAACAGTCTGCAGCTGTGCACATTGTGTGAGTCGGTTTGAGAGAGATCTGTGTGTATATTTTTTCCATCTATCTCTCTAAAAAGAGTTTAGAGAAAACCGCTTCATTTTATTATATAACTAATCAAGTTAGCAAGCATGGCATTTTCTTTTGACTGTGCACAGGTCACATAAGCAAGCAATGATCATTATGATGATGTTTTATCTGGATGCTTTGTGTGCAACCCGCATTCCTTCTACGTTTTATTTCTGGAAGGCGGGAACACATTGAACAGTAACGTGACACTGTGTTGATCAGTCAGTGCAAATTTGGATTATAATGAGATGAAGTTGGATTGATAGAGGAGGGAGCATACTGAATTAATGCCTCAGGTAAGGGATATAATTTGCCCTGGATCTTCTGACAGCAACATGTTTGTTCTGGTGTGCATGCATTATAAATTAGCAGTGTGGCAGTTTTCCCAAAGTTTGTTGTATCTAACTGGCTATAATAGCAGCCAAGGACATTCGCTAACCTATTTGTTTGTGCTCTGATTACACACAGATGACTTCAGCCATATGATAAACTTTCCATACTCTAGGTATATTTTGCCACCTTTCTTTTGATTCTCATCCAACTGGTGTTAGTTAGCTAGCTACATCTGCTAGCTTTCTACGAGTTAGTTGCTACTGTTGCACAGCAACCGAGTTGCACCTGGTTTTAGAACTATGAGATTCAGGTGAAAATATTTTGTCATTGTCAGAAATGCTACAAAAAGGTAGCACATCGTTGGTTTTTATTGGGCAGAAATGTGCACACGAGAGAAGTAAATTGAGACTATAATGCAAATTTAGTCTAAAGTCTAATGGTCACCTTATAGACGCTGCAGCCTCGTTTTAATCTGACGAAATTGAGCTACATTTGGGCAAAAAAGATTCTGACAACCCTAATGCTAACAAACCTGTCATTAATCCAGAAAGATCATCACGAGATGCGGGGAGTGTTTTAAAATCACATTTATTTGCACATTATCATCGAAATTGCAGTCATATCGGCTTAGCTATTTTTTAAATTTTACTAGGCAAGTCAGTTAAGAACAAATTCTTATTTTCATTGACAGCATAGGAACAGTGGGTTAACTGCCTGTTCAGGGGCAGAAGGACAGATTTGTACCTTGTCTGCTCAGGGATTTGAACTTGCAACCTTCCGGTTACTAGTCCAACGCTCTAACCACTAGGCTACCCTGCCACCCTGATGGTAGGGAGATTTGAATTGAACATTGACCTTCAACCAATGCATACTGTAGTCGCACAAGCGGCATGCACGCTCACACACATACGCACGCACGCACTATTCCCACCCCTACCATAGATGCACGCACACGCACACACACGCACCAACACTCATTTGTGTTAAGGTGCCAGTCTCTTAATGGAGGTCTTGGCTCCTGACTTGTGCATCAACGTTTGGCATGGTATGCCACACAAGTACCCCTCAGAGGTTATGGGGGTCTACAAGGACCCTAGGGGGTCTCCCAGTGTTTTAAACCCAGATTAACACTTTTTTAAATGTATTTATTTATTTTACCAGGTAAATTGACTGAACACTCATTTACAGCAACGACCTGGATACACGGGAGATGAATAAGCACATTTGGAAACTGGGGATGATTGGGGCAGGCAAGGGGAGGCAGGGCCCCTGTTGTGTGTGGTGGGCGATTATCCACTGAGCCTCTACAGATCAAAGTGATCAGGGACTGATTCAAGCTCTTTTACTCTTTAGGGTTTATTATGAGTTGTAAGGAAATGATTGACTCATGGTCCCTATGCTCACGGTCGATGATGATGCACGCACGTGCACACACACACAGGGGCGTCATGCCCTTAGGGGGTACAATGGCACCTGGCCCCTCAAATGTCTTATTTTTGTTAATGTTAAATTAATTAATAAAACATTTAATTATTATTTATAAAGATATCTGTCAGCTGTATTTTGTGGAGGGGGCACACTAGATACTCTCATGCATACAATATCGTCAGTGGAGGAGGAGAGAGAGTGTAGGGTGACACACACACACACATACAGACACACAGCGTTTGATTTTAGCTGCTGGTGATGGGCAGGAGGAAGTATGTTTTAATGAATTTAATCAAGCTATGTAGCGTATTGATTTTTTCATTATTATTGTTGTTTCTCTGTAATCTAGCCACCTAGAAATGTTATGAAGTTGACCTTTGCTAACCAGTTATATTGGTTCCCAATCCACCAACCAACTAGCTATGAAGCTATTTCAGGCAATCAATCAAGTTAGAGTAGGTTGTCTAACTATCTTAGCTGGCATGCCTGCTGGCAGGTTGTTACACTTCAGAAAAGCAAGCAATTACTAAATGTAATAAATAAGACTAACATTCCTTTTAATATTTTACCCAGATTTGAGCAGAGATGGATATTTAGGTTCCTTAAAAAATAACCCTCAGTCAGGGGGATAAAGACAGTTCAAGAGGTGTGTAGGGAAGCCCTGAAGCCCAAGGCCAACAAATAAAAAGTAGACTTGAACGGCTTAATTGAACGACGTATCTCATTTAAATTACTTTTTTACTAAGTTGTTCAAACGATATACTAACTTTTTTATTTGGCCTAATTAGGCATCATTCGTTATGCAGCTTGTCAGACCATGGAATAGTTGCAACAGCTGTTTCACTGATTCCATCCATTGATATGATTATTCATTGACAGTTCTTTCATAGTCTTAATTTAAGGTAGTTCCTATTTTGAAGGATTTCAAATGTATTAACAGATGTTTTATGTAGGCTACTGTAAAATGCATTTCTGGTTTGATTAGCATAGGAACACCATAATATAAATAAATGTAAGCTAATAAATCGTAAATAGGAAAGCCCAGTATCAGCTTCTTTTCAAAAATAAATCTAAAACTGCAGCGGTCAAATTATCGGCACACAGAAGCAAGTGCCAACAAGCTTCATATGTGCATTGAATGTGGGAAATGTGCTTTACGAATTGCACCATTATTATTATAAAGACAGAAAAATAGACAAGTAAAACTTAATTTCATAAAGGAATATTATTGGGAATATAGCCATAATATAAGCAAGAGAAAGGAGAATGGAACATATTTGAAAAGCCTAATACAATGAGATTATTAAGCTGCCTCAGTGTGTGGATGCTATTTCTCAAAAACGTTAATATTTCTTAGTGTCCATCGGGCTAATTATTGTGATTTCATCGAAGAAAGAAAACAAGTAGGCCCTCAGGTCATGGTTCAAAATTGCCTTCTGCAGGAAGATAACGAGATTCAAACAAATCACAGTACTCTATTACATGTATGTAAGGACCGGCACAGTAGGACAATGTCACAAGGATGGATAGAAATGTAACATTCTCCCGTAAAGATTCCCTTAGAAGACAGTTGTCAACTGTGATGCTTGAATGACAGAATGGTTACATGCCTTCAGTTTGAATTTCCAAGATAGGTTTTGTTGATGTAATTAAAAACAATATTTTCTTTGCTATTGTTTACAGCAAAGAATGAAGGTATGCTAACTAATTGTATGGGGGCTAAAAGGCTAATATTGCATTTTTGCTGAAGGACAAACAGAAAAAAATGGACAGATTTAGGATTACAAATGATCAAGTCTTATCTGTTCTAAAGCTGATTCAGCTGTTTGAGCGCGACACCACCAGTACAGAGCTGGACCGTCTACTAAAGTTGATTCAGCTGTTTGATCGCGGCACCACCAGTACAGAGCTGGACCGTCTACTAAAGTTGATTCAGCTGTTTGATCGCGGCACCACCAGTACAGAGCTGGACCGTCTACTAAAGTTGATTCAGCTGTTTGATCGCGGCACCACCAGTACAGAGCTTGCTCAGGAATGGCAGCAGGCAGGTGTGAGTGCATCTGCACGCACAGTGAGGCGAAGACTTTTGGAGGATGGCCTGGTGTCAAGAAGGGCTGCAAAGAAGCCACTTCTCTCCAGGAAAAACATCAGGGACAGACTGATATTCTGCAAAAGGTACAGGGATTGGACTGCTGAGGACTGGGGTAAAGTCATTTTCTCTGATGAATCCCCTTTCCGATTTGTTTGGGGCATCCGGAAAAAAGCTTGTCTGGAAAAGACAAGGTGAGCGCTACCATCAGTCCTGTGTCATGCCAACAGTAAAGCATCCTGAGACCATTCGGGTGTGGGGTTGCTTCTCAGCCAAGGGAGTGGGCTCACTCACAATTTTGCCTAAGAACACAGCCATGAATAAAGAATGGTAACCTACACATCCTCTGAGAGCAACTTCTCCCAACCATCCAGGAACTGTTTGGTGACAAAGAATGCCTTTTCTAGCATGATGGAGCACCTTGCCATAAGGCAAAAGTGATAACTAAGTGGCTCGGGGAACAAAACATTGATATTTTGGGTCCATGGCCAGGAAACTCCCCAGACCTTAATCCCACTGAGAACTTGTGGTCAATCCTCAAGAGGCGAGTGGACAAACAAAAACCCACACATTCTGACAAACTCCAAGCATTGATTATGCAAGAATGGGCTACAACGTACCAACGGTTTGAGCCTCTCAAAAGGTACCAATTGGATAGCTAAATCCACAACATTTAAAGCTAGCTGTGGAGTAAGCTTATGGTATGTTCTTACCTCTGTATCACTAATACATTTCTTTAATGTTTTATTTCACTTTTATTTACCAGGTAGGGTAGTTGAGAACAAGTTCTAATGTACAACTGCGACCTGGCAAAGATAAAGCAAAGCAGTGTGACAGAAACAACAACACAGTTACACATGGAATAAACAAACATAGTCAATAATGCAGTAGAGAAGGTCTATATATAGTGAGTGAAAATGAGGTAGGATAAGAGGGGTGAGGCAATAAATAGGCCATAGTGGCGAAATTATTACAGTATGGCAAATTAAACACTGGGGTGATAGATGTGCAGAAGATGAGTGTGCAAGTACATTTACATTTACATTTAAGTCATTTAGCAGACGCTCTTATCCAGAGCGACTTACAAATTGGTGCATTCACCTTATGACATCCAGTGGAGCAGCCACTTTACAATAGTGCATCTAAATCTTTTAAGGGGGGTGAGAAGGATTACTTTATCCTATCCTAGGTATTCCTTAAAGAGGTGGGGTTTCAGGTGTCTCCGGAAGGTGGTGATTGACTCCGCTGTCCTGGCGTCGTGAGGGAGTTTGTTCCACCATTGCGGGGCCAGAGCAGCGAACAGTTTTGACTGGGCTGAGCGGGAACTGTACTTCCTCAGTGGTAGGGAGGCGAGCAGGCCAGAGGTGGATGAACGCAGTGCCCTTGTTTGGGTGTAGGGCCTGATCAGAGCCTGGAGGTACTGAGGTGCCGTTCCCCTCACAGCTCCGTAGGTAAGCACCATGGTCTTGTAGCGGATGCGAGCTTCAACTGGAAGCCAGTGGAGAGAGCGGAGGAGCGGGGTGACGTGAGAGAACTTGGGAAGGTTGAACAACAGACGGGCTGCGGCGTTCTGGATAAGTTGTAGGGGTTTAATGGCACAGGCAGGGAGCCCAGCCAACAGCGAGTTGCAGTAATCCAGACGGGAGATGACAAGTGCCTGGATTAGGACCTGCGCCGCTTCCTGTGTGAGGCAGGGTCGTACTCTGCGGATGTTGTAGAGCATGAACCTACAGGAACGGGCCACCGCCTTGATGTTAGTTGAGAACGACAGGGTGTTGTCCAGGATCACGCCAAGGTTCTTAGCACTCTGGGAGGAGGACACAGTGGAGTTGTCAACCGTGATGGCGAGATCATGGAACGGGCAGTCCTTCCCCGGGAGGAAGAGCAGCTCCGTCTTGCCGAGGTTCAGCTTGAGGTGGTGATCCGTCATCCACACTGATATGTCTGCCAGACATGCAGAGATGCGATTCGCCACCTGGTCATCAGAAGGGGGAAAGGAGAAGATTAATTGTGTGTCATCTGCATAGCAATGATAGGAGAGACCATGTGAGGTTATGACAGAGCCAAGTGACTTGGTGTATAGCGAGAATAGGAGAGGGCCTAGAACAGAGCCCTGGGGGACACCAGTGGTGAGAGCACGTGGTGAGGAGACGGATTCTCGCCACGCCACCTGGTAGGAGCGACCTGTCAAGTAGGACGCAATCCAAGCGTGGTCCGCGCCGGAGATGTCCAACTCGGAGAGGGTGGAGAGGAGGATCTGATGGTTCACAGTATCGAAGGCAGCCGATAGGTCTAGAAGGATGAGAGCAGAGAGAGTTAGCTTTAGCAGTGTGGAGCGCCTCCGTGATACAGAGAAGAGCAGTCTCAGTTGAATGACTAGTCTTGAAACCTGACTGATTTGGATCAAGAAGGTCATTCTGAGAGAGATAGCGGGAGAGCTGGCCAAGGACGGCACGTTCAAGGGTTTTGGAGAGAAAAGAAAGAAGGGATACTGGTCTGTAGTTGTTGACATTGGAGGGATCGAGTGTAGGTTTTTTCAGAAGGGGTGCAACTCTCGCTCTCTTGAAGACGGAAGGGACGTAGCCAGCGGTCAGGGATGAATTGATGAGCGAGGTGAGGTAAGGGAGAAGGTCTCCGGAAATGGTCTGGAGAAGAGAGGAGGGGATAGGGTCAAGCGGGCAGGTTGTTGGGCGGCCGGCCGTCACAAGACGCGAGATTTCATCTGGAGAGAGAGGGAGAAAGAGGTCAGAGCACAGGGTAGGGCAGTGTGAGCAGAACCAGCGGTGTCGTTTGACTTAGCAAACGAGGATCGGATGTCGTCGACCTTCTTTTCAAAATGGTTGACGAAGTCATCTGCAGAGAGGGAGGAGGGGGAGGGGGAGGAGGATTCAGGAGGGAGGAGAAGGTGGCAAAGAGCTTCCTAGGGTTAGAGGCAGATGCTTGGAATTTAGAGTGGTAGAAAGTGGCTTTAGCAGCAGAGACAGAAGAGGAAAATGTAGAGAGGAGGGAGTGAAAGGATGCCAGGTCCGCAGGGAGGCGAGTTTTCCTCCATTTCCGCTCGGCTGCCCGGAGCCCTGTTCTGTGAGCTCGCAATGAGTCGTCGAGCCACGGAGCGGGAGGGAGGACCGAGCCGGCCTGGAGGATAGGGGACATAGAGAGTCAAAGGATGCAGAAAGGGAGGAGAGGAGGGTTGAGGAGGCAGAATCAGGAGATAGGTTGGAGAAGGTTTGAGCAGAGGGAAGAGATGATAGGATGGAAGAGGAGAGAGTAGCGGGGGAGAGAGAGCGAAGGTTGGGACGGAGCGATACCATCCGAGTAGGGGCAGTGTGGGAAGTGTTGGATGAGAGCGAGAGGGAAAAGGATACAAGGTAGTGGTCGGAGACTTGGAGGGGAGTTGCAATGAGGTTAGTGGAAGAACAGCATCTAGTAAAGATGAGGTCGAGCGTATTGCCTGCCTTGTGAGTAGGGGGCGAAGGTGAGAGGGAGAGGTCAAAAGAGGAGAGGAGTGGAAAGAAGGAGGCAGAGAGGAATGAGTCAAAGGTAGACGTGGGGAGGTTAAAGTCGCCCAGAACTGTGAGAGGTGAGCCGTCCTCAGGAAAGGAGCTTATCAAGGCATCAAGCTCATTGATGAACTCTCCGAGGGAACCTGGAGGGCGATAAATGATAAGGATGTTAAGCTTGAAAGGGCTGGTAACTGTGACAGCATGGAATTCAAAGGAGGCGATAGACAGATGGGTAAGGGAGAAAGAGAGAATGACCACTTGGGAGAGATGAGGATCCCGGTGCCACCACCCCGCTGACCAGAAGCTCTCGGGGTGTGCGAGAACACGTGGGCAGACGAAGAGAGAGCAGTAGGAGTAGCAGTGTTGTCTGTGGTGATCCATGTTTCCGTCAGTGCCAAGAAGTCGAGGGACTGGAGGGAGGCATAGGCTGAGATGAACTCTGCCTTGTTGGCCGCAGATCGGCAGTTCCAGAGGCTACCGGAGACCTGGAACTCCACGTGGGTCGTGCGCGCTGGGACCACCAGATTAGGGTGGACGCGGCCACGCGGTGTGGAGCGTTTGTATGGTCTGTGCAGAGAGGAGAGAACAGGGATAGACAGACACATAGTTGACAGGCTACAGAAGAGGCTGGAATGACAAGTGGACTACACGTCTCGAATGTTCAGAAAGTTGAGCTTACGTAGCAAGAATCTTATTGACTAAAATGATTAAAAATGATACAGTACTGCTGAAGTAGGCTAGCTGGCAGTGGCTGCGTTGTTGACTTTGTAGGCTAGCTGGCAGTGGCTGCGTTGTTGATTCGGGGGCTAGCTGGCTAGCTAGCAGTGTTGATTACGTTACGTTGCGTTAAAAGAACGACAATAGCTGGCTAGGTAACCTAGAAAATCGCTCTAGACTACACAATTATCTTTGATACAGAGACGGCTATGTAGCTAGCTATGTAGCTAGCTACGATCAAACAAATCAAACCGTTGTACTGTAATGAAATGAAATGAAAATGTGATACTACCTGTGGAGCGAGGCGGAATGCGACCGGGTTGTTGAGTTCTAATCGGTAGACGTTGGCTAGCTGTTGGCTAGCTAGCAGTGTCTCCTACGTTAAGGACGACAAATAGCTGGCTGCGTTGTTGATTCAGGGGCTAGCTGGCTAGCTAGCTAGCAGTGTTGATTACGTTACGTTGCGTTAAAAGAACGACAATAGCTGGCTAGGTAACCTAGAAAATCGCTCTAGACTACACAATTATCTACACAATTATCTTTGATACAGAGACGGCTAAGTAGCAGTACTGGGGTGCAAAGGAGCAAAATAAGTAAAATAAATAACAATATGGTGATAGTTGGATGGGATATTAGAGGTAGTTGGATGGGATATTTACAGATTGGCTATGTACAGGTGCAGTGATCTGTGAGCTGCTCTGACAGCTGGTGCTTAAAGCTAGTGAGGGAGATATGAGTCCCGAGCTTCAGTGATTTTTGCAGTTTGTTCCAGTCATTGGCAGCAGAGAACTGGAAGGAAAGGAGACCGAAGGAGGAATTGGCTTTGGGGGTGACGGGGTTGACCAGTGAAATATACCAGTGAAATATACCTGCTGGAGCGCGTGCTGTGGGTGGGTGCTGCTTTGGTGACCAGTGAGCTGAGAGAAGGCGGGGCTTTACCTAGCAATGACTTATAGATGACCTGGAGCCAATGGGTTTGGCAACGGATATGAAGCGAGGGCCAGCCAACGAGAGCATACAGATCGCAGTAGTGGGTAGTATATGGGGCTTTGGTGACGAAACGGATGGCACTGTGATAGACTGCATCCAATGTGCTGAGTAGAGTGTTGGAGGCTATTTTGTAAATTACATCGCTGAAGTCAAGGATTGGTAGGATAGTCAATTCTACTAGGTTATGTTTGGCAGCATGAGTGAAGCATGCTTTGTTGCGAAACAGGAAGCCGATTTAATTTTGGATTGGAGATGCTTAATGTGAGTCTAGAAGGAGAGTTTACAGTTTAACCAGACACCTGACACCAGTCTAGCCAGACACCTAGGTAATTGTAGTTGTCCACATACTCTAAGTCAGAAGCGTCCAGAGTAGTGATGCTGGACGGATGGTTAGGTGCATTTAGTTTTGCTTGCATTTAAGAGCAGTTGGAGGCCACAGAAGGAGAGTTGTATGACATCGAAGCTTATCTGGAGGTTAACACAGTGTCCAAAGAAGGGCCAGAAGTATACATAATGTTGTCATCTGCATAGAGGTGGATCAAGGAATCCCCAGCAGCAAGAGCGACATCATTGCGGTATACAGAGAAAAGAGTGAACCCTGTGGCACCCCCATAGCGACTGCCAGAGGTCTGGACAACAGGCCCTCCGATTTGACACACTGAACTACTGTATGTCAGAGAAGTAGTTGGTGAACCATGCGAGGCAGTCATTTGAGAAACCAAGGCTGTTGAGTCTGCCTGATAAGAATGTGGTGATTGACAGAGTCGAAAGCCTTGGCAAGGTCGATGAATGAATACAGCTAGCTGCACAGTATTGACTCTTATCGATGGCGGTTATGATATCATTTAGGACCTTGAGCATGGCTGAGGTGCACCCATGAGCAGCTCGGAAACCAGATTACATAGCGGAGAAGGTACGGTGGGATTCGAAATGGTCGGTGATCTGTTTGTTAACTCGGCTTTTGAGGAGATCTTAGAAAGGCAGGGTAGGATAGATATAGGTCTGTAGCAGTTTGGGTCTAGAGTGTCTCCCCCTATGTAGAGTGCGATGACAGCGTCAGCTTTCCAATCTTTGGGGATCTCATACGATACGAAAGAGAGTTTGAACAAGCTAGTAATAGGGATTTCAAAATTTTGGCGGATCATTTTAGGAAGAAAGGGTCCAGATTGTCTAGCCCTGCTGATTTTTAGTGGTCCAGATTTTGCATCTCTTTCAGAACATCAGCTATCTGGATTTGGGTGAAGCAGAATTGGGGAGGCTTGGGCAAGTTGCAGTCAGGGGTTCAGGGCTGTTGACCGGGGTATGGTAGCCAGGTGGAAAGCAAGGCCAGCTGTAGAAAAATGCTTATTGAAATTCTCAATTATTGCGGCTTTATCGGTGGTGACAGTGTTTCTTAGCCTAAATGCAGTGGGTAGCTGGGAGGAGGTGTTCTTATTCTCCATGGACTTTACAGTGTCCCAGAACATTGTTGAGTTAGTGCTACAGGATGCGAGTTTCTGTTTTAGCCTTGGCTTTCCTAACTGCCTCTGTATATTTGTTCCTAACTTTCCTGAAAAGTTGCATGTCGAAAGGTGCTATTTGATGCTAATGCAGTACGCCACAGGATGTTTTTGTGCTGGTCAAGGGCAGTCAGGTCTGGAGTGAACCAAGGGCTATATCTGTTCCTGGTTCTAAAAATTTTTAATGGGGCATGCTTATTTAAGATGGTGAGGAAAGCACTTTTAAAGAACAACCAGGCATCCTCTACTGACGAAATTAGGTCAATATCCTTCCTGGATACCCGGGCCAGGTCATTTAGAAAGGCCTGCTCGCTGAAGTGTTTTAGGGAGCGTTTGACAGTGATGAGGGGTGGTTGCATGACCGCAGACCCATTACGGACGCAGGCATTGAGGCAGTGATCGCTGAGTTCCTGGTTGAAGACAGCAGAGGTGTATTCGGAGGGCAGGTTGGATAGGATGATATCTATGAAGGTGCCAGTGTTTACGCATTTGGGGTTATACCTGGTGGGTTCATTGATAATTTGTGTGAGATTGAGAGCATCAAGTTTAGATTGTAGGATGACCAGGGTGTTAACTAAGCATGTCCCAGTTTAGGTCACCTAACAGCACGAGCTCTGAAGATAGATGCAAGGCAATCAATTCACATATGGTGTCTAGGGCACAGCTGGGGGCAGAAGGTGGTCTATAGCAAGCGGCAACGATAAGAGACTTGTTTCTGGAGAGGTGGATTTTTAAAAGTAGATGCTCAAATTGTTTCGGCACAGACCTGGATAGTAAGACAGAACTCTGCAGACTATCCCTGCAGTAGATTGCAACTCCGCCCCCTTTGGCAGTTCCATCTTGTCGGAAAATGTTATAGTTAGGGATGGAAATTTCAGGGTTTTTGGTGGTCTTCCTGAACCAGGATTCAGACACGGCTAGGATGCCCGGGTTGGCAGAGTGTGCTAGGGCAGCGAATATAACAAACTTAGGGAGGAGGCTTCTAATGTTAACATGCATGAAATCAAGGCTTTTACGGTTACAAAAGTCAACCAATGAGACCACCTGTGGAATGGAAGTGGAGCTAGGCACTGCAGGGCCTGGATTAACCTTCACACCAGAGGAAAAGAGGAGGAGTAGGATAAGGGTACGGCTAAAGGCTAAAAGAACTGGACGGCTAGTACATTCAGAACAGAGAGTAAAAAGAGCAGAATTTTGGGCATGGTAGAATAGATTCAAGACATAATGTACAGACAAAGGTATGGTAGGTTGTGGGGGTAAACCTGTGCATAGAGTGACAATGAAAGAGATATGGTCTCTTGAAATATAATTTAAACCAGGTGATGTCACCGCATGTGTGGGAGGTGGAATTAAAGTGTTAACTAAGGATTAGTGAGCATGGCTAGAGGCTCTACAGTGAAATTAGGGAATAATTACTAACCAAAACAACAATGGACAAGGGATATTGACGTTAGGGAGAGGCATGCGTAGCCAAATGATCATAGGAGTCCAGTGAGTGGCTTCAGGCAGCCAGCGGACTGGGGCAAGCAAGCTAGCAGAAGGACCTTAAAGGGACATCGCAACGGAAGAACGTCTGTTGTGGCCCCCTCGTGCTGTCACGTCGGCGGACGAATCAGCAGGGCTCCGTGTGGTAAACCAGGCCAACTGGCAAAATTTGGTATAGTGGCCAAAGAGTTTGTCCAATTGGCCTCTTAAGCTATCAGTCCAATGTGCTCTAGACAGCTAGCGGGCTGCAGCTAGCAGGCCAATTGGCAAAATAAGTATTGTAGCCAAAGGAGTGGCTGATTGACCTTTTCGGCTAGCCGGGAGATGGGCCAAGCAGATTGGCCTAGCAAGGCTAGCTCCAGGCTAATTGTTTCTTGTTTCGGGGCAGAGACGTTAGCCAGGAGTGGCCACTCGGATAGCAGCCAGCTATCTGCGATTATCTAGATGAAACATTTTAAATTAAAAAAAGGTTCAGAGCTTGCGGTAGAAATCCGGAGATATGGAGAAAAATAAGTCAGATTTGCTCTGGTTTGAGTCGCGCTGTGCAGACTGGCGAGTTGTCCAGGCTAAAGGTAGCCGATGACCGCTAGCAGTGGCTAGCTGACGAGTAGCTAGTTAGCTGGCTAACTTCTGTTAGGGATTCCGGTTAAAAGGGACGGATCAGCAGGGTTCAATGTGGTAAACCAAAATAGGTATAGTGATCAAAGAATTTGTCCGATGGGCCTCTAAGCTAACAGTCCGATGTGCTCTAAACAGCTAGGGGGCTGCAGCTAGCAGGCCAATTGGCAAAATAGGTATTGTAGCCAAAGGAGTGGCTGATTGGCCTTTTCGGCTAGCCGGGAGATGGGCCTAGCAGGTGGGCCTAGCAATGGCTAATTGATTACTAGCTAGTAGCCAGTTAGCTGTCTAGCTTTTGATGGGGGTTCTGGTTCTTAAGTGTAAAAATAGCAGATCCGTACCACATTGGGTGAGGTGGGGTGCAGGAGAGTATATTCAGTCCATAGATGGAAAGTGATATTAAAATATATACGAGACAAAAAACAGGAAAAACTATATTTTTCACACGGGACAGGACCGGGAAGAGACAAAACACACTTCCAACTGCTGCGCCATCTTGTTTTTTCGTACATGATCACATACAAATGAGTATGTCTATGATTCCTCTCATGACCCACCTGCCCTCGGCACATATCATTCATGTAGTCTCTCTCTTTTAGACCATAGTACTGTACTTGTACCCCTCAGTCTTGCCTTCATCGTTCTTCGGTGGTGCTATTAGGGGGTTACCCTCGGCCTCTCCAGAGGAACACTGAGGGGGGAGAGAGGGATAGGAGAAAATGCACATGGACTTATCAGTAAGGTATACCAGTATAAATACAGGTATTCTGGTTGGAAATGGGGTGCTTGTTGAGGCAAATAATGCATTTCTAAACCTTCTAAAAAGATATTGAAGAGCCATTGAGGAGCTGAGGAGAGGATACTCACGTGTACATGAAGAGGAATCCATAGTTGGAGTTGACTCTGTACATCTCATTGTTTACATCTCAATGGCATCCCAGCCATTAGACTAACAGAGAAATATAAGGGAATGGTAGTTTGTGTGTGTCTCGTTGTGTCTGTCACCAGAGTGGTATACTACGAAGCAAGCTAGATCTACTCAGGCTTTTATAAAGCTAGTTAGCTTCACATTCCAGGTCAGACTTCATCCGTTCTTTGATGGTAGATATTGCTCGTTCACCTGCCGCAAGCTCTAGAAGGCTTGTAACTGAGCTAATGCCGAACTCTTGAGACAATGTTGAAACATCAATCAGTGCCATTTCAATTTGTGCCGAAATCAAAACTAAAAAAAAGTTATCAAATTCAGCAGGCTATGGTGTGAAATATGCTTTTAGAGTCCCGCCTTATCTTATTACTAATCGATAAAGTCGTCTTTGGCGTGCTTATCAATGCACGAGCACCTTTTTCCCACTCCTGTCGCTCCTTCTATCTGTGGAAAAGCTTGTTGCTTTGTGACCATAGATAGACATATAAAGCAAAAAAGGGATTTGGAACCTCTACCCCTGGAAATTTGACAGTTAAACTCATTGGTACACTTGCAATGGCTGCCAGTCTTGACTTCATTTGGAACTGCAATCTATGGATTCTACACTATACCAAATGTGGACACCCCTTCAAATGAATGGATTTGGCTATTTCAGCCAAACCCATTACTGACAGGTGTATAAAATCAAGCACACCGCCATGCAATCTCCATAGACAAAAATTGTCAGTAGAAGGACCTTGCTGAAGAGCTCAGTGACTTTCAACATGGCACTGTCATAGGATGCCACCTTTCCAACAAGTCAGTTCATAACATTTCTGCCCAGATATAACTGCCCTGTTCAACTGTAAGTGCTGTTATTGTGAAGTGGAAATGTCTAGGAGCAACAATGGCTCAGCAATTGTGGTAGGCCACACAAGCTTACTACAGAGTGCATTTGGAAGCAATATCGGCACAAAACCTTTTCATCGGGAGCTTCGTGAAATGGGTTTCCATTGCCGAGCAGCTGCACACAATTCTAAAATCATGATGCACAATGGCAAGTGTTGGCTGGAGTGACGTACAGCTCACCGCCATTGGACTCTGGAGCAGCGGAAACGCGTTCTCTGGAGTGATGACAATGACATTCTAGAAGATTCTGTGCTTCCAACTTTGAAAGCCCTTTCCTTTTTCAGAATGACAATGCCCCCCGTGGACAAAGCGAGGTCCATACAGAAATGGGTTGTCATGATCGGTGTGGAAGAACTTGACTGTCCTGCACAGAGCCCTGACTTCAACCCCATCGAACACCTTTGGGATGAATTGGAACACCGACTGCGAGCCAGGCCTAATCGCCCGACCTCACCAATGCTCTTGTGGCTGAATGGAAGCAATTCCTTGCTGCAATGTTCCAACATCTAATGGAAAGCCTTCCCAGATGAGTAGAGGCTGTTACAGCAGCAAGGAGGGACCAACTTCATATTAATTCCCATGATTTGTTCGATGAGCAGGTGTCCACATACAATACATGACCAAAAGTATGTCCATGGGTGGTTGCCGCTGTCAGTTAGTATTTAGAAATTTGCAAAAGCAACCGCGTAAACGTAGTTCGGAAAGCAAATGCTGTCCTTACCAAATGTGTAATTTGATAGGTATTTTTAAAAAATTACACACAAAACATGTCAGCATTTAATCACTTGTCTTCCTCAAATGAAGGTTGCTGATTACATCATTTTTGTAAGAGGGATGATATCATTGGTCCTCAACTCGTGGCTCAGACACTTCTTTCAGGATAAATGTAGTTAGTAGAGTAGAGTTAGCCTGTCCGAGAGCAGGTTTCTTCTGAAGGATTCTTTGCCATAGAAATGTACCTGGCTAAAAGGTGAGCCACTCGCATGGTACCGGTTAAAAGTTACCTCGCTAAGTCCATTGTACAGGGCTCAGTACGAAGCCCCCTCTTTTGCCGCTGCCTACAGCACTGCGCTCCCAGTTCACCCC
This sequence comes from Oncorhynchus nerka, assembly GCF_034236695.1. Lineage (NCBI taxonomy): Eukaryota > Metazoa > Chordata > Actinopteri > Salmoniformes > Salmonidae > Oncorhynchus > Oncorhynchus nerka. The sequence goes on along the minus strand of NC_088396.1, from coordinate 5,202,255 downwards.
CAACAAGCTGACCACTGTGTCTGTGAATGCATCCCCACGCACGCACCCACCCACTCCTGAAAGTGGGCACTGGTACATCATCCCTTATTATAGTACACTCCAGTAAGACCCATTCACTTCCATGAACCTGCTGTGTGTGTGTGTTGCACCTGGAACTGAAGCCAGTCAGTGGACATGCCCGGTCTGTGGGTGTTCTTCCACCAGCGCAGTTTGTTCTGCTCATTGATCGCCATGAGAATGTTTTGGAACATATTATACACTGCCTTCACACTGGGAGAAAAAAGGACAGAGGGAGAAATGAGCGAGAGAGAAAGAAATGGGAGAGAGAGGGGCAATGAAAGAAATGATCAGTGAGAAATTGGATAAAGAAAGACCATCAACACACCCGCCTAGTAAGATTCAGGCTACACCTGTAGTCAATCTCACATTATTGGTGACGTCCATTGCGTATAATTGCTGATCCACTTCCTTTCCTCCTGTGATTGTTCAAAGAGAGACTCAATCTCCTCCATGTAGTGAGGGTTGTAGATGGTCACCTCTTCCAGAACCTTCTCAAAGCGTGCTCGTACCTGGGGGTGTCACATTGGTGGGAGATGTACACGTTATTACATTTACCCACGTACATAAAGACAGGTTTCCAGTGGAACGTAATGTTATTACAATATTGAAGAAAAAAATGTATTATTCTGTACTTGGGGTTGTACTGTATTTTCAAATGTGTTGGTAGATTACAGGTGGCTATCCTTGATCTAGAAAACGTCATATCAGGTACTGCCAGAAACAAAGAAAGCTTTCTAAATGATAGACATTTAATCATAGAACTGGATTGTTTCAAATACTAATGTTAATTAGCTAGCTAGTTGCTCTATTCATCAAGGCCTTTTTAAAATCGGAAGTCAACTCGGCTGTTTACAGCTAGTGTTAGACAACTAGCTAAAAATCATAGCTAAGACCTGAATGTCTCTCTGGTTGATACTGTTAACTAGCTAGGTCAAAGCAATGTATAGACAGATATTAGTATAACTGGCATAGTTATAAATATCTAGCTAAATAAGTGGATAAATATCTTTTAGGACCCATACGTGTTCGCTGACAGAAGAAAATTCAAGTTGGAGCTCTGGGATGATGCCAGAGTTCATGAATTGTAATTCCGAGTTGGATGACCATTCAAAAGGTTTTTCACAGTCGGGGCATTTTTGTTTTCTTCAGAGTTACTGCTTCATATGAACCGGAAAGGATCGTCTGTAGCCCCACCCAGTGAACATTCATGTTGTTTTTTGGGCTAAAGTTAGCTAGGTAGCTCACATTTGGAACGGCGTATTTGGAGTAAACTTGAGAGTACCGTCGGCCTACACATCAATTGAAGAGTCACCTTAAGCTTGAGAGGAATGGGAGATGCAATAGAGGAATGGAATGGTGAGGTAGAGGGCGCATAATGAAGACCACTGGCTACTTCTCTGAACTTTGTGTGGTGAGCTTTCTGGCACCAACTTCAGGCATTTCAATATCATGGTTTGCTTTTTTAATACAGCAAAAAATAGACAATAGCAAACACGACAAACAGAAAATTATTAAAACTAAATCACTCGTATATCTTGGTTAGATAAGTATTCAACCCCCTGAGGCAAACAATGTAGGATCACCTTTTTGTAAGTCTCTAGGACTTGACTTCCGGCGCCGACAGAGATGGCCGCCTCGCTTCGCGTTCCTAGGAAACTATGCAGTTTTTTGTTTTTTTACGTGTTATTTCTTACATTAGTACCCCAGGTCATCTTAGGTTTCATTACATACAGTCGAGAAGAACTACTGAATATAAGATCAGCGTCAACTCACCACCAGTACGACAAAGAATATGTTTTTCGCGACGCGGATCCTGTGTTCTGCATTTCAAACAGGACAACGGTATGGATCCCAGGCAGCGACCCAATAAAACGACTCCGAAAGAGAGGGAAACGAGGCGGTCTTCTGGTCAGACTCCGGAGACGGGTACACCGTGCACCACTCCCTAGCATTCTTCTTGCCAATGTCCAGTCTCTTGACAACTAGGTTAATGAAATCCGAGCAACGGTAGCATTCCAGAGGGACATCAGAGACTGTAACGTTCTTTGCTTCACGGAAACATGGCTCACTGGAGAGACGCTATCCGAGGCGGTGCAGCCAACGGGTTTCTCCACGCATCGCGCCGACAGAAACAAACATCTTTCTGGTAAGAAGAGGGGCGGGGGCGTATGCCTTATGGCGAACGAGACATGGTGTGATGAAAGAAACATACAGGAACTCAAATCCTTCTGTTCACCTGATATAGAATTCCTCACAATCAAATGTAGACCGCATTATCTACCAAGAGAATTCTCTTCGATTATAATCACAGCCGTATATATCCCCCCCAAGCAGACACATCGATGGCTCTGAACAAACTTTATTTAACTCTTTGCAAACTGGAAACCATTTATCCGGAGGCTGCATTCATTGTAGCTGGGGATTTTAACAAGGCTAATCTGAAAACAAGACTCCCTAAATTTTATCAGCATATCGATTGCGCAACCAGGGGTGGAAAAACCTTGGATCATTGTTACTCTATCTTCCGCGACGCATATAAGGCCCTGCCCCGCCCCCCTTTCGGAAAAGCTGACCACGACTCCATTTTGTTGATCCCTGCCTACAGACAGAAACTAAAACAAGAGGCTCCCACGCTGAGGTCTGTCCAACGCTGGTCCGACCAAGCTGACTCCACACTCCAAGACTGCTTCCATCACGTGGACTGGGATATGTTTCGTATTGCGTCAGATAACAATATTGACGAATACGCTGATTCGGTGTGCGAGTTCATTAGAACGTGCGTTGAAGATGTCGTTCCCATAGCAACGATTAAAACATTCCCTAACCAGAAACCGTGGATTGATGGCAGCATTCGCGTGGAACTGAAAGCGCGAACCACTGCTTTTAATCAGGGTAAGGTGTCTGGTAACATGACCGAATACAAACAGTGCAACTATTCCCTCCGCAAGGCTATCAAACAAGCTAAGCGTCAGTACAGAGACAAAGTAGAATCTCAATTCAACGGCTCAGACACAAGAGGCATGTGGCAGGGTCTACAGTCAATCACGGACTACAAGAAGAAATCCAGCCCAGTCACGGACCAGGATGTCTTGCTCCCAGGCAGACTAAATAACTTTTTGCCCGCTTTGAGGACAATACAGTGCCACTGACACGGCCTGCAACAAAAACATGCGGTCTCTCCTTCACTGCAGCCAAGGTGAGTAAGACATTTAAACGTGTTAACCCTCGCAAGGCTGCAGGCCCAGACGGCATCCCCAGCCGCGCCCTCAGAGCATGCGCAGACCAGCTGGCCGGTGTGTTTACGGACATATTCAATCAATCCCTATACCAGTCTTGTGTTCCCACATGCTTCAAGAGGGCCACCATTGTTCCTGTTCCCAAGAAAGCTAAGGTACCTGAGCTAAACGACTACCGCCCCGTAGCACTCACTTCCGTCATCATGAAGTGCTTTGAGAGACTAGTCAAGGACCATATCACCTCCACCCTACCTGACACCCTTGACCCACTCCAATTTGCTTACCGCCCAAATAGGTCCACAGACGATGCAATCTCAACCACACTGCACACTGCCCTAACCCACCTGGACAAGAGGAATACCTATGTGAGAATGCTGTTCATCGACTACAGCTCGGCATTCAACACCATAGTACCCTCCAAGCTCGTCATCAAGCTCGAGACCCTGGGTCTCGACCCCGCCCTGTGCAACTGGGTACTGGACTTCCTGACGGGCCGCCCCCAGGTGGTGAGGGTAGGCAACAACATCTCCTCCCCGCTGATCCTCAACACTGGGGCCCCACAAGGGTGCGTTCTGAGCCCTCTCCTGTACTCCCTGTTCACCCACGACTGCGTGGCCACGCACGCCTCCAACTCAATCATCAAGTTTGCGGACGACACAACAGTGGTAGGCTTGATTACCAACAACGACGAGACGGCCTACAGGGAGGAGGTGAGGGCCCTCGGAGTGTGGTGTCAGGAAAATAACCTCACACTCAACGTCAACAAAACTAAGGAGATGATTGTGGACTTCAGGAAACAGCAGAGGGAACACCCCCCTATCCACATCGATGGAACAGTAGTGGAGAGGGTAGCAAGTTTTAAGTTCCTCGGCATACACATCACAGACAAACTGAACTGGTCCACTCACGCAGACAGCATCGTGAAGAAGGCGCAGCAGCGCCTCTTCAACCTCAGGAGGCTGAAGAAATTCGGCTTGTCACCAAAAGCACTCACAAACTTCTACAGATGCACAATCGAGAGCATCCTGGCGGGCTGTATCACCGCCTGGTACGGCAACTGCTCCGCCCTCAACCGTAAGGCTCTCCAGAGGGTAGTGAGGTCTGCACAACGCATCACCGGGGGCAAACTACCTGCCCTCCAGGACACCTACACCACCCGATGTTACAGGAAGGCCATAAAGATCATCAAGGACATCAACCACCCGAGCCACTGCCTGTTCACCCCGCTATCATCCAGAAGGCGAGGTCAGTACAGGTGCATCAAAGCTGGGACCGAGAGACTGAAAAACAGCTTCTATCTCAAGGCCATCAGACTGTTAAACAGCCACCACTAACATTGAGTGGCTGCTGCCAACACACTGACACTGACACTGACTCAACTCCAGCCACTTTAATAATGGGAATTGAAGGGAAATGTATTTATCCCCATCCTTCAATTCTGACCAGTTTCCCAGTCACTGCCAATGAAAAATACCCCCACAGTATGATGCTGCAACCACCATGATGCTGCCACCACCATGCTTCTCTATGGGGATGGTGTTCTCCGGGTGATGATGGGTGTATGGGTTGGGCTAGACATAACATTTTCCATGATGGCCAAAAAGCTCAATTTTTGTCTCATCTGACAAGAGTACCTCCTTACATATGTTTGGAGAGTCTCCGACATGCCTTTTGGCGAACATTAAAGGTGTTTGTTTTATTTTTTTCTTTAACAATGGCTTTTTTTCTGGCCACTCTTCCGTTAATCCCAGCTCTGTGGAGTGTATGGCTTAAAGTGGTCCTATGGACAGATACCCCAATCTCCACTGTGGAGATTTGGTCTTTGGTCTCTTTGTTGCCTCTCTATTTAATGCCCTCCTTTCCTGATCTGTGAGTTTTGGTCTGCGGCCCTAACTTTCAGGTTGGTTGTAGTGCCATATTCTTTAAATGTTTTAATAAAGGATTTAATGGTGCTCAGTATGATGTTCAAAGTTTCGGATATTTTTTTATAACCCAACCCCTTTACTTCTCAACAACTTTGCCCCTGACCTGTTTGGAGAGCTCCTTGCTATTCATGGTGCCGCTTGCTTGGTCGGTGCCCCTTGCTTAGTGGTGTTGCAGACTCTGGGGCCTTTTAGAACGTGTGTGTGTGTGTGTGTGTGCGTGCGCGTGTGTGCGTGTGCGTGCGGTGGAGCATGTCGTAAAAGAAGAGAGCGAGAGAAGGTGCGGCCCCCCAAAGAAATGCCACCCCACACCATGACTGACCCACCGCCAAACCGGTCATGCTGGAGGATGTTGCAGGCAACAGAACGTTCTCCACGGCGTCTCCAGACTCTGTCACGTCTGTCACATGTGCTCAGTGTGAACCTGCTTTCATCTGTGAAGAGCACAGGGTGCCAGTGGCGAATTTGCCAATCTTGGCAAACGTCCTGCACGGTGTTGGGCTGTAAGCACAACCCCCACCAGTGGACGTCGGGCCCTCATACCACCCTCATGGAGTCTGTTTCTGACCGTTTGAGCAGACACATGCACATTTGTGGACTGCTGGAGGTAATTTTGCAGGGCTCTGGCAGTGCTCCTCCTGCTCCTCCTTGCACAAAGGCGGAGGTAGCGGTCCTGCTGCTGGGTTGTTGCCCTCCTACGGCCTCCTCCACGTCTCCTGATGTACTGGCCTGTCTCCTGGTAGCGCCTCCATGCTCCGGACACTACGCTGACAGACACAGCAAACCTTCTTGCCACAGCTCGTATTGATGTGCCATCCTGAATGAGCTGCACTACCTGAGCCACTTGTGTGGGTTGTAGAAACCGTCTCATGCTACCACTAGAGTGAAAGCACCGCCAGCATTCAAAAGTGACCAAAACATCAGCCAGGAAGCATAGGAACTGAGAAGTGGTCTGTGGTCACCACCTGCAGAAACACTCCTTTATTGGGGGTGTCTTGCTAATTGCCTATAATTTCCATCTGTTGTCTATTCCATTTGCACAACAGCATGTGAAATGTATTGTCAATCAGTGTTGCTTCCTAAGCGGACAGTTTGATTTCACAGGAGTGTGATTGACTTGGAGTTACATTGTGTTGTTTAAGTGTTCCCTTTATGTTTTTGGAGCAGTGTAAATATACCATATATATACTGAGATCATGTGACAGATCATGTGACACTTAAATAAAGTCATCCTGTGTGCAATCTAACTAATTATGTGACTTCTGAAGCTAATTGGTTGCACCATACCTTATTTAGGGGCTTCATAGAAACAGGGGTGAATAAATATGCACACACCACTTTTCCGTTTTTATATTTTTTAAATTTTTTAACTTCACCAATTTGGACTATTTTGTGTGTGTCCATTTACATGAAATCCAAATCATTTTAAATTACAGGTTGTAATGCAACAAAATAGGAAAAATGACAATGAGGATGAAAACATTTGCAAGGCATTGTAGGTTAGTATTGCCATTAAACTCTAACTGTTTAAAGTCCCCATTGGCCTCATGATGAAATCCCTGAGCGGTTTCCTTACTCTCTGGCAACTGAGTTAGGAACGATGCCTGTATCTTTGTAGTGACTAGGTGTTTTGATACACAATCCAAATGTTCAATTACTAATATCACCATGCTCATGGATATTCAATGTCTGCTATTTTATTTTTACTAATCTAGCAATGGGCCCAATTCTTTCAGGCATTGGAACACCTCCCTGGTCTTTGTGGTTGAATTTGTGTTTCAAATTCACTGCTGGACTGAGGGACCTTAAATATAATGTTAAATACTGTTATTGCACACAAAGTTAGATCTGCAATTTATTATGTGACTTGTTATTAACCTCCTACAGGATAGGTGTCCCTAATCTGGGACGGTTGTTGAACAATGCGCAACAATGTGACTAGAAAATGCCAACAGCCAACTTTCCGGGACATAGACATGTATTATATGGGCAGAAAGCTTAAATTCCTGTTAATATAACTGCAGTGTCCAATTTACAGTAGCTATTTGAGGATAGTGCACAACAACAAAGCACTTCAATCACGGCAACTGGTCTGATACGTTCACCTTTGAAGGTAAACAATGTACTTACATTCAATAATCTTTCTCTGATTTGTTATACTGAGGGTCCCAGAGATAAAATGTAGTGTAGGGTAGTTTTGTTTGAAAACATCTATTTTCATTCAAATGTAGGAACTGGGTTGTACAGTTTGAACCTCTGCTGTCTCTGGCTCCACACAAACTCCACCCGGCCATCTAGATGTGTGAAGGTTTGTGTCTTTTCTGTAGGGAAGCTATTGATCCATCATGTATGCCATTCCTGGGAGTGTGTAAACTTACTTTTTTTTATTACCATAGTATTTTTTTATGTTCTCTATAGTTATGTATTTGAAAATGTATAATTTGGCACATTTGGGAAAACTCCTGACCGCCATGATGCGAAATATTGTGTTGTGAGGTAGTTCTTCACTGGGTTAGTCTGAAACTTAGTGCACACAATGTTGTGACAAAATCTCAATTACACCAAGGATCCTATCTTAATGTATGTCCTTTCTCTTGCATTTGAAAGATGATAAAAAAATAGAAAATGCATGTTTTTTTTGTTTATTATCTTTTACCATATCTAATGTGTTATAATATTCTCCTACATTAATTTCAAATTACCACAAACTTCAAAGTGTTTATTTTCAAATGGTATCAAGCATATGCATATCCTTGCAGTTAGATTTGTAAGATAAGTCATTACTGACGAAAATTTTAAAAAGAGGCCCCGATCGTTTTTGCAAATTTTTGTTAAACTCATTTTTTTTCTCCTGAACTTGTTTAGCCTTGCCATAACAAATGAGTTGAATACTTAATGACTCAAAACGTTACAGCTTTTCATTTTGTATTCATTTGTAAATAAAAAACAACATTATTCCACTTTGACATTGTGGGGTTTTGTGTGTAAGCCAGTGCCAAAAATCTACATTTAATACATTTTCAATTCAGGCTGTTACAACAATGTGGAAAAAGTAAAGGGGTGTGAATACTTTCTGAAGGCACTCTATACACACAGTACAAATTATTTTTTTCAAGTGACTGGGGTTGCACAATAATGTCGGACTTATTTCCATTGTGGTCCTTATTTTATTTATAGAGATACAGACGAAATATATCCTACTGTTCACACATTAGCTTGCTTTTTACATTATTTTTAAAAGTTGATATGGCTTTGTGTTTCTCTGGTAGTTTGTTCCGCTCAACAGCGGCGGTATATAAAAATTTGTTTTTACCAGACATACTTATATTTAAAACATTGAATATTCCAGTATTATGCTGATAGACATCTCTAACAAATGAAAAATAGTTGGATAGGTACCTGGGGGCTGAATCCATGATAATTCTGTGGACCAGACCAAGTTTAATTAAAACTACTTTTTCCCCCCACAGATTGCCAGCCTAGCTGCTTAAAATTCTCTACTTCCAGATGACTACGAGGGGGGATTTGAAGTGCAATTCTTACAAGCTTGTTTTGGCTTGTCTGTTGCTTATTCTTTAAATGTTCGGGGCTGCTGGTGAACCGTGATGTGCTGGCATACTCAAAGTGACACTGGACTAGTGCACTTGCCAGAGTTATTAGGGTGTTAATGTCAAGCCTTTTTGAGGATGCTTGAATTATATTTTGCACGAACTTGTGCATGCCTACAGGAAACTTTCAAGTAGCCATATCAGATTAACACTTGGTGACTAGTTCTGTTTATGCCACACATGAAGGTAATCCATTTTAAAGTTAAATTACACAGAATTAGACTATGCAGAAGCGTTAGGTTCTAGGTGCGTGATGAATAGCCGTTTGGTTTGGAGAGGAGCTTTCATTAATAACTGCACCTGCCAGGAGCGTATGTGGCCACATTATTATATAACGACTTGGGGGAATTATGATCCGCAACAGACCGTGCATCTCAGTATCCAAATTAAAAATACAGCCAAACTGGCATGCTACTGGGCCTTTCTAGACCTTATAAACTGTTGAGAGTAGACCCACAACAGATCCAAATGGAATTAACTAAATGTTCACTGCAACCTAGAGTAATTTTGTACTCACTTGAAAACAATAATGCAATTAATTATTGCAATGTGGTGTTGTAGGCTAGTCTAGGTAGGATAATTGTATTGTCCCTAAACAAGATCAACAGGGGAGCTGTTTGTCTCATGTCTTCACTGTTCTTTCATGCTCAATGATGTACCTGGCCTCTGCGAAGTTGGCTCCCCTGCCTGTTCGGGCGGTGTTCGGCGGTCTTCGTCACTAGCCGCTACCGATCCCTTTTTCGTTTGTCTGTTGGTTTTGTCTTATTAGTTTCACCTGTGTGTATTTTGGTTTAATTAGCTTCCCTATATGTAGTAGTTTGACCCGCCCTTGTATTGTGCGGGATTGTCTTTTGTTACGTGTGTACATATTAGGTCGTGGTGTATTTTATTTTCTATATACTGGACACCCTGTGGTTTTGGGTTGTCTGGTATATAGCGCTGTATTGTATTGGGCTTATCAGTTTGGTGTGCAATAGTAAAGCACTTTACTGCGTTACTCTCTCTCTGCGTCTGATTCCTGCACACACACCTAGTCCCGCGTGACAGAATCCCGCACCGCAACATGGAATCAGCAGGAGCAGCCGCATCTCCTCTCCCATCGATGGAGGAAAGGGTCCTCCATCATACCAGCGTTCTCCATAGGATTGGTTCGGCCATGGACCAAATGATGGAGAGGATGGATCGATGGGAGAGGAGTGGCCTTCCCACCTCATCTCCAGCACCCCCTCCTCCAGCACCTCCTGTTTCTGCTACCGAATCTGGCTCCGGGGCTCTTCGGCTGACGCTCCCATGGGAGTATGATGGAACGGCGGCGGGGTGCCAGGATTTCCTTCTACAACTGGAACTGTACCTGGCTACCGTGCGTCCTACTCCCTCCGGAGAGGAGAGCGTGAGCGCCCTCGTCTCCTGTTTGACTGGGCGAGCTCTCGAGTGGGCCAACGCACTGTGGAATGGTCCGGACTCGGCGAGGGATCATTACCCCGAGTTCACCCACCTATTCCCGAGCTGTGTTTGACCATCCACCAGAGGGTCGTTCGGCGGGTGAACGGCTGTTCCACCTGCGTCAGGAGACGAGGATTGCGCAGGACTTTGCCATGGAGTTCAGGACCTTGGCCGCAGGAGCAGGGTGGAACGACAGGGCTCTGATAGATCATTTCCGATGCAGTCTCAGGGAGGACGTCTGCAGGGAGCTAGCATGTCGGGACACCACCCTCACACTGGATGAACTCATTGACATGGCTATCCGTCTCGACAACCTGTTGGCTGCCCGCGGGCGTTCGGATCAGGTCCTGTCGTTTCCACTTCCCAGCCCTCCAGCCCCTATCCCTATGGAGTTAGGAGGGGCGGCTTCGAGGGGGACCGGAGGAGGAGTGTCCTCCTGCACCAGTTGTGGTCGGCTAGGGCACACGGCCGACCGGTGTTGGAGGAACTCGTCTGGGAGTCGGGAGGGCAGGCGGAGCACTACTCGATCACCCCAGGTGAGTAAGCAGCAGACTCACCCAGAGCTTCCTGTCGGTCATATGTATGTGTTAACTTTTTTCCTTGGGTTTCTTCTCTCTCTACAGCATAAGGCGCTAGTCGATTCAGGCGCAGCTGGGAATTTCATGGATCGTGGGCTCGCGTTAAGGCTAGGGATTCCCCTGGTGTCGTTAGACATACCTTTCCCCGTGCACTCCTTAGAGAGTCGACAATTAGGGTCAGGAGTGGTTAGGGAGGCTACGGTGCCGCTGGACATGGTCACGCAGGGGGGTCGTAAGGAGCAGATTAGTCTGTTCCTTATAGATTCACCTGCATTTCCAGTGGTGTTGGGCATTCCCTGGCTAGCTCAGCACAACCCGGTGATTTCCTGATGACAGGGGCCTCTTAAGGGGTGGTCAGAGTAGTGTTCAGGCAGGTGTATAGGAGTTGCCGTTGGTGCGACTACGGTGGAGAGTCCAGACCAGGTTTCCACCGTGCGCATTCCCTCTGAATATGCCGATTTGGGTATCGCCTTCAGTAAAAAGAGGGCGACCCAAATACCACCCCATCGTCGAGAGGACTGCGCGATAAATCTTCTGGAGAACGCTGCACTTCCTAGGAGTCACGTGTATCCATTGTCCCAGGAGGAGACAGTAGCGATGGAAACATATGTTGCCGAATCGCTGGGACAGGGGTATATTCGGCCCTCCACATCACCCGTCTCCTCAAGCTTCTTTTTTGTGAAGAAGGATGGAGGTCTGCATCCGTGTATTGATTATAGAGGTCTAAGGCGGTGGAGTCATTTCACGGGGCGCGCTTCTTCACAAAACTGGACCTGAGGAGTGCGTATAATCTGGTACGTATCCAGGGAGGGATGAGTGGAAAACCGCATTTAGTACTACATCTTGTAATTATGAGTACCGCGTCATGCCATATGGGTTGAAGAATGCTCCAGCCGTCTTCCAATCCTTCGTAGATGAGATTCTCAGAGACCTGCTCGGGCAGGGAGTGGTAGTGTACATCGATGACATCTTGATCTATTCTGCCACACGCGCGGCGCATGTGCCTCTGGTGTGTAAGGTACTTGGGCAACTGCTGGAGCATGACCTGTATTGCAAATTTTTCAAACAGGCCGTTTCCTTCCTGGGTTATCGTATTTCCACCTCCGGGGTGGTGATGGAGGATGACCGCGTTACAGCCGTGCGTAATTGGCCGACTCTGACCACGGTGAAAGAAGTGCAGCGGGTTTTAGAGTTTGCCAATTACTACCGGAGGTTTATCCGGGGTTTTGGTCAGGTTGCTGCTCCCATCACCTCACTGCTGAAGGGAGGACCGGTGCGCTTGCGTTGGTCAGCAGAGGCGGGCAGAGCTTTCAGTCATTTGAAGGAGCTGTTCACCAATGCGCCCGTGTTGGCGCATCCGGACCCCTCTTTAGCGTTCATAGTGGAGGTGGACGCGTCCGAGGCGGGGGTCGGGGCCGTGCTGTCCCAGCGCTCGGGCGTGCCACCCAAGCTCCGCCCTTGTGCCTTCTTTTCGAGGAAGCTCGGTCCGGCGGAGCGAAACTATGACTTGGGGGACCTGGAGTTGTTAGCTGTAGTCAAGGCTCTGAAGGTGTGGAGACAATGGCTTGAGGGGGCGAAACACCCTTTTCTCATCTGGACTGACCATCGTAATCTCGAGTATATCCGGGCAGCGAGGAGACTAAATCCACGTCAAGCTTGATTGGCCATGTTTTTCACCAGGTTTCGGTTTACCATCTCATACCGGCCAGGCTCCCAAAACACCAAAGCCGACGCGCTGTCCCGCCTCTATGATACCGAGGAGCGGTCCGTTGAGCCAACTCCCATCATTCCACCTTCATGTCTCGTGGCACCGGTAGTATGGGAGGTGGACGGGGTGATAGAGAGGGCTTCACGGTTAGAGCCGGCCCCCCCTAACTGTCCAGCGGGGGCTCAGTACGTGCCGGGGGGGTCCGGGATAAGCTGATCCGTTGGGCTCATACTCTCCCCTCAGCCAGGAGCTACCAGAGCCGTCAGTCAGCCAGGAGCTGCCAGAGCCGTCAGTCAGCCAGGAGCTGCCAGAGCCGTCAGTCAGCCAGGAGCTGCCAGAGCCGTCAGTCAGCCAGGAGCTGCCAGAGCCGTCAGTCAGCCAGGAGCTGCCAGAGCCGTCCGTCACGCCGGCGCTGCCGGAATCGCCCTTCACTCCGGAGCTGCCGGAGTCTCCCGCCTGTCCGGTGCTGCCGGAATCTCCCGTCTGTCCGGTGCTGCCGAAATCTCCCATCCATTTGGGACCCATGGCTTGAGTCCTCAGTCCGAGGTTGGCGGCGAGGGTCGCTGAGTTAAAGAGGCCACGGAGGCTAGTAGAGAGGTGGAGAAGGACTATGGTGGAGTGGGGTCCACGTCCCGCACCAGAGCTGCCACCGCGGACAGACACCCACCCAGACCCTCCCCTATAGGGTTTTGCGGCCGGAGTCCGCACCTTTGGGTGGGGTACTGTCACGTTCTGACCTAGTTCCTTTGATTTGTCTTTTGTTTTAGTATGGTCAGGGCGTGAGTTGGGTGGGTTGTCTATATTAGTTTGTCTATGATTTTCTACTTCTGTGTTTGGCCTGGTATGGTTCTCAATCAAAGGCAGTTGTCAATCGTTGTCCCTGATTGAGAACCATATTTAGGTAGTCTGTTTTTGATTGTATTTTGTGAGTGGTTGTTTTCAGTCTTTATGTGTCTACACCAGATAGAACTGTTCCGGTTGTTCTTTGTTGTTTTGTTATTCAGTGTTCAGTTTACTTTATTAAAAAGATGAACACGTACCACACTGCTCATTGGTCCTCACCTTCTTCCACCGACAACGGCCGGTACAGTTGTTTTCTCTGTGTCTGGATAGAGAAAATCTCCCTCCTAATTTAGTCTAAATATAATTCATATGAACAAGTATAAGTTTGCTGCAGTTTGACAGGTTTTTCATCTCATCCTCCTTAAACCATGTGACCCGATTAGGAAAAACTGGTCCCATCATAGCCCTTAGAAAACCTTTTTTCAACTAATGAATCACTGTCATACATTATAGGGTCCAGAGTTGTCCTGGTTAGGTTAACAGATATGGAAATACTCCGGGCCCCAGAGGGTAAAAAATCCCCCTCCCGCTCTGGGACCTACGGTGCCACCAGTCTGCTTGCAGTTATCGTCAGGTACGTGGATGATCAGAGTTATATTCAGGAACGTTTCTTGGGTGTTTATCTTCATGGACAAACTTGTTGTTCAAACCTATGATGGCACAGTTGTAATGGAATGTATCTGCTATTTGTATTGCCAGCTAAGGCCCCTCCTGTTCCCTGATTTAAGAAGTGGTGACCACTCCACTACCATTGTCAACTCTCTCCTGACATGAACTGAAGCCACGTCTCATGTGTCCGCTCGTCCACTGGCTCAATGAATGTAATTTTTCACTCATTATTTTAAATAGTCAACCACATACACAAACACAAGTGCTTGCACAACGGCAGTAGATCACTTGAGACCCTGATGCCCATGCCATCAACCCTCCAGTTGCCAGGTCACTCCTTCCCATGTTTTCTTGAATGGATTTTGCTGCTCTTGTTATTGTATTAGCAAAATGTGTTTGGTGTGTGCAATTGCAGATTTCACGAAGGCCTCCAGCCGCACGAAGTGGACATGGTGCAGGAAAGCATCACTGGGAGCTCTGCTACTTTGTCTAAAGTTGCATATATGATGCGTAAGGTGCGCAAGTCTGCAATGAGAAGAATGAGGAGAAGGGGCCAGAAGAAACCCGGGTGAAGACTAGAAATTGTTGTGATCGATGAAGGCAAATTTAGCCATAAATGAATGGTATTATGTGAATTATTGTTTTTTTGTTGTTATAATTGCTTGTCCTCCTAAAGCACAGACAAACCTCTATATTGGAAAGCAGTACACATTACAGCTTCAAGTACTGTTGTCTGGTCTAGAAGTAATGCTGATGACACTAACCAATTATATACAAACCCCAAGGGTTCACTCCCCACTCTCAATCAGGTCTTGCCTTTCCTAATTAATATACTATTTCCCCCCTCTTGTTCCTTTTTGTGATAAATCTAAGACCAACTAATACTTAAATATGACATTCTAAATATACAGTAACCTGCAGGGCTACAGAAAAATATACTTTTCACTAGTCACAGGGGTGACATTTTTTTTGTTAGATTACAATTGGTTTGTTAGATGATATTGAAATGTTTGTCTTTTTGTTTATTTTAGTACAACAGGGGCAGGGCGTGCAACAGAAGCTCTTGGGTATTTGGCAAGCTGGGTGTCAGAGTGGAGAGAGGTCAACTGTTTGGAGACTCAGAGGCAACCTCACAGAGAACTTTCTCAAAGATCACTTGGATGTGACTGAGTGGACATACTGGGGAGGTGATCACCATAGAGACGAGCGACTTGGTATACTATTGCATGACATCAGGAAGAAATACCCTGTATGAAGAAGTTTACATGAGGTGTGACATGGTGGCAGGAGGTGAGACTCCCAAGGCATTTTTTGTTGTAGTCCAAACCCAGGATCCCACACAGTGTTTGTGAGTGAGTGATTGATTAACCAGCACTAAGGAGGGTTAATGCTGTACTGTATGTGTGTGTGGTTGTGGAGGAAGTGGTGCAGATGCACACTAGACCAAAGTGACGTGTAGGGTGTGTTTGTAAATTCTCTCTGCAGTGCCAGAGTGTGCTCAGTGCGCTCTGGGTCTTCATAAATTCAGAGGGTAGTCAGATGGATCGTTCATATATTCAGAGCGTTTTGCTCCTGGAGCATTCAGAGAGCACAATGGATGCTCTGGCCGAGGGTTGATATCAATGTTCTGACCTCACAACGGCAGTCACAAACCTAACTGGCTAAAGTTGACTAGCTTGCTAACTACTGCCAGAAACAAATGAGAGAACACTTCTGACCACTTTACTCACCCTAGCAGCGCTGGTTAGGCTGTTTTAATGTTATCTAGAGCATTGGTGACTAACTCTTCTGCTGGCAACAATTTAATTGTTTTTCTTTGCCGACGTAAAATGACACTGGGCATATTCAATGGGTGGTCCGCGTTCGTAAATTGTGACTCATTTCAGGAAACTAGGCGTATGTTGTGTGTCACGACATCACAACAGAGATATTTGAAAGTAAACTTTTTGATCAAAATACATTTTTGGGCAGAAATACCTTCTGGAACATGTGAACTTTTAACAAATACAATAGTGAAATTACAAGCCTAGTTGGTTTAGCCATGGAAAAAGTCAGCAACCTTCCTGCTAGCCATGATTGGCTGAGATGAGTGGGCTGGACATGCCGAGAGATGAGTTTGGATTGGTAGCATGCTTCTGTCTATAACATGAGCTTGTCAGTATGTGTAGGTAATCCTTTCTAAAACAGCATTTTTGAAAGATATCACGTTGTAGAAATGCAAAAGTGTTGCTCTCCACTTTCTGGAGAAATGAAAAACATTGACATTGAACCTGGTTGGTTAGCTGCCTGTGATTTGGGATTACGGTTCATTGTTTAGCTAGCTAGATAGATACATGTTTGAACAAAATATTTCACTATGCAATTAACTATTTCCCTAAACCTTCTGTATCATGTGCATGTGACAAATAAACGTTGATTTTATTTGATATAGTATGTGTTTACCAGAGACGTTAATGTGAAGAACATGACCTGCACCTAAGTCAAAATAGGATATAACGTGAGGCCAATGAGACAGTGTCCAAGTTATACAATTCTCCAGTAGAATGCTCTGCTTTTATTTCATCAAACTCACAACCATAAGTTATTTTCTGTAATTAGTTCGCCATTAACTTGTAAATAATGATTTTCTTGTGAGTTTATTTTCCTGTAATAGTGAAGACACATGAGCTAAAGTGAAGACGTTGTCAACTACATGACATGGTCATTATAGGAACTGGCTAGCCAGCTAACTTAACATTAGCTAGCTAACACGCTAGAAACTAACAAAAACATTGTTTAGAAAGTAGCATTTAGTTGCCTGGTTTGATAGATTGACATATAGTCATACATGACTGAAAAACAAGTCATACATGACTTATATTGTGAGAATAGGAAAAAACTGAATAAGGATTTATATGGCTAATAATACCTAATAACGGCTTTATATGCTACTTACACACTCACTTATAAGCTACAAATTAGTGCCTAATATGTGTACTTAAAAATAAAGTACTACCTTAACTAATAATTTAGCCAGAAACTGTGAATGTCAGATGGGTTTTTAGCACATAAACGTTTTTCTGTAGCCTACAGAAATAGATTTTTGGTTCATTAATCCATCCATAACAATACACTTCCTACCTTTGAGATTCTACAGTAATTCATAAATAATCTACATACTGTATCTAAACCATTTTGAAACAAAGGTTTAAGTCAAGTATTTTAACAGTGGAAATAGATGATTGACACTGTTCAACACGTACTCTATGGGTCAGTGTTGAGGCAGCACTTTCCAATTAGCTCTTTTTAAATAATTAGAGATGGGAAAATGGTCATCTGCACAGAAGATACAGAGATTCTCATACACTATGTGCCAGGAAAACTTTCTAGCGGTTTGAAACTTTTTCGCATGCAGCTCTTACCCTCACTACGGGTAGAATTTTGCCTTAGGCACAGATCGAGGATCTGCTTACCCTTCCCATATCCATTGGGAGTGAAGAACAAAACTGACCTTCAATCAGAATCTTGGGGAACTTGATCAGGTTTGATCTAAATATAACAGCAGGACAGAGGTATCAGATAGGCACCATGGGGGAATGGATGTGATTTGGTTTGGGGAAGGTGGAGGGCTATTGAGAGGGGCAAACAATATGGCATACGAGGCTTAGATCAATGCCAGTCTTGTGATCTTGCATTCGGGCAGAATTCTTATTTCTGGACTTGAGATGTTGTATGACAGTAACACCAGCAATACATTTTATAGTGCTTACATCATTCACAAATAGAGGACAAAATACCAAACACATGAAGTAAAGTGTTTATCACAAAGTTAATGATATAGCCTTAAAAACATTTGTTTTATTTTATCTTGATAAAGGTTTGAGAGACAGGATGAAGGTTGCTCCTGGGCACTGATCTAAGTTCAGCTTGGTGTTTCTCTTGCTGACCATTAACAAAACGCCTGTCAGTGAGAGAGAGGAGAGAGAGAGACGGTGAGAGTGATGAAAAGAGTTGGTTAGCAAGCAGTTACTGAGCTCTCATGTCTTTCATCTGATGGATGCAAACCCTAATGACAGGATGAAGGTTGCTCCTGGGCACTGATCTAAGTTCAGCTTGGTGTTTCTCTTGCTGACCATTAACAAAACGCCTGTCAGTGAGAGAGAGGAGAGAGAGAGACGGTGAGAGTGATGAAAAGAGTTGGTTAGCAAGCAGTTACTGAGCTCTCATGTCTTTCATCTGATGGATGCAAACCCTAATGACAGGATGAAGGTTGCTCCTGGGCACTGATCTAAGGTCAGCTTGGTGTTGCTCTCGCTGATGGTTAAAGTTAGCATGAGGGGATGGTAAGCTGATCCTAGATCTGCGCCTAAAGGCAACTTCCACTCAAAACATATATGACCAGAAAACACACCCCCCAACATACCGTACGAGAAAGAAGACTATAAACTCTCTGATAGTAGAATTTGCTGCACAATAATGTATTAGCCTGCCAATATAAAGCCTATGAATTATCTCAGTTCTCAGCCAATGTCACTCATCATCACACAAGTGAGGTACACCTAGTGACACCTGTAACACATCTTGAGAACATCATGTTGTATTTGTGTGGCAAAAAGTAAAGTAGGTGGATGTAAAGCTGTGTTGGTTTTCATTGTGTGTGATTAATCACTGGACAACACTGACATACAGTGACAAAAACTCTGTGACAGACACGCATGAATGCAAGCACACACCAATGAATGCATGAATGCAAGCACACATCAATGAATGCATGAATGCAAGCACACACCAATGAATGCATGAATGCAAGCACACATCAATGAATGCATGAATGCAACACACACCAATGAATGCATGAATGCAAGCACACACCAATGAATGCATGAATGCAAGCACACACCAATGAATGCATGAATGCAACACACACCAATGAATGCATGAATGCAAGCACACACCAATGAATGCATGAATGCAAGCACACACCAATGAATGCATGAATGCAAGCACACAGCAATGAATGCATGAATGCAAGCACACACCAATGAATGCATGAATGCAAGCACACACCAATGAATGTATGAATGCAAGCACACACCAATGAATGCATGAATGCATACATGCAAGCACACAAACGTTTTGTTCCATCTTCGTGGAGACCGAAAAATAATTTTTCAAAATCCTGTTTTCCCTTAACCTTACCATAACACTAACCTTAACCTCTAACCCAAACTCTAAACACAACTCAACCCCTAAATGTGGGAAGTGTCCCACGAGTGAGAATTGTCCTTGTTTTATTTTGTGGGATTTTAGGTCCCAACAAGGATAGAAGAACAAATATTCACACATGTTTTGGGGAAGGGGGGATTTGGGGGCAAGTGATTCAATTGTGTAGTATTTCGCAATAATAATGTCTGGTAGCAACAGTTGGTGTGTGTGTGTGTGTGTGTGTGTGTGATGAGTGTATATCTGTGTGGGTGTGTGTGTGAGTGAGTATGTGCTAAGGTGCGGATAGTCGGTGCAGGCGCCAGGTGAGGGGCAATCAATTAAACTTCAAGTTCTGCATTTTTTTGGAAGATATCACCCAATGTAGGGCTAGCCAGGCTTCAAAACAGCATTATCTGCATGTCTTATATACACTGAACGAAAATATAAACGCACCATGAACAATTTAAAAGATTTACTGAGTCACAGTTCATACAAGAAAATACAAGAAAATATGTCAATTGAAATGAATTCCTTAGGCCCTAATCTATGGATTTCACATGACTGGGAACACAGTCATAGTCGCAGATACCTTTTTAAAAAAGGTAGGGGTGTGGATCAGAAAACCAGTCAGTATTTAGTGTGACCACCATTTGCCTCATGCAGCACAACACATCTCCACATCTCACATGTTTTTCCCCCACCCCCTGTTGCAGTCCCTCTAGTGACCTACCTCCTCCTTCCCAATTCTTACCTACTTCTGTCATCATATGTCACAACATTCACATGGATTTAAATTATTGTTTCCCCTCATCAGTCTACACACTAACCCATAATGACATCACAATACCCCATAATGACATCACAATACCCCATAATGACATCACAATACCCCTTAATGACATCACAATACCCCATAATGACATCACAATACCCCATAATGACATCAAAATACCCCACAATAACATCACAATACCCCATAATGACATCACCATACCCCATAATGACATCAAAATACCCCACAATAACATCACAATACCCTATAATGACATCACAATACCCCATAATGACATCACAATACCCCTTAATGACATCACAATAACCCATAATGATATCACAATACCCCATAATGACAAAGCAAAAACTGCTTTGTTAGTTACATATTTATAAAAAAATATATATTATAAAAAATATGACATTTACATAAATATTCAGACGCTTTACTTGGTACTTTGTTGAAGAACTTTTGGCAGGGATTACAGCCTAGAGTCAATCGCTACACGATTGGCACACCTGTATTTGGGGAGTTTCTCCAATTCATCTCTGCAGATCTTCTCAAGCTCTGTCAGGTTGTTAGGAGAGCGTCGCTGTACAGCTATTTTCAGGTCTCTCCAAAGATGTTCTATCGGGTTCATGTCCGGGCTCTGGCTGGCCAACTCAAGGACATTCAAAAACTTGTCCCGAAAACACTCCTGTGTTGTTTTTGCTGTGTGCTTAGGGTCATTGTCCTGTTGGAAGGTGAACCTTCACCCCAGTCTGAGGTCCTGAGCGCTCTGGAGCAGGTTTTCATCAAGGATATCTCTGTTGCTCTGTTCATCTTTCACTCGATACTGACTAGTATCCCAGTCCCTGCCACTGAAAAACATCCCTACAGCATCACGCTGCCACCACAATGCTTCACCGTAGGGATGGTGCCAGGTTTCCTCCAGACATGACGCTTGGTATTCAGGCCAAAGAGTTCAATCTTGTTTTCATCAGACCAAAGGATTTGTGTGCTGTGTTTTCCTTTCTGTTTTCCAAATAATCTTGTTTCTCATGGTCTGAAAGTCTTTAGGTGCCTTTCGGCAAACTCCAAGCTGGCTGTCATGTGCCTTTTACTGAAGAGTGGCTTCCATCTGGCCACTCTTCCAAAAAGGCCTGATTGGTTGACTGCTGTAGAGATGGTTGCCCTGCAAGGTTCTCCCAGAAACATCTCAAGGATGATCAATGGAAACAGGATGCACTTGAGCTCAATTTCGAGTTTCATAGCAAAGGCTCTGAATACTTCTTTAAATAAAGTTTTTTGTTTTTAATTTTCCTTTACGTTAGCTAAATTTTGAGCAACCTGTTGTCGTTTTGTCATTATGGGGTATTGTGTGTAGATTGATAAATTGTATTTAATACATTTTAGAATAAGGCTGTAACATAATGTGGAAAAAGTCAAAGGGTCTGAATACTTTCTGAAGGCACTGTATACGTGTATGCAGATATACTTGTTTTGAGTTTTGCTTGGGTGTTCTGGATGGAGGATGGGCGTAAGCATCTGCCGCTGATTGCAAGTTTGAATCTAGTGATATAAAGTTGTTTGATGTTTTAGTTTTAAAACTATCCCAAACCTTAACCTTTACCTCAACCGTTTGTGGTTAATGCCTAAACTTAAGAATGTGGGAGTTAATTCCTGAGCTTAACCTTAAAAATTCTGAGTTAATGCCTAAACACTTTGAAATCTGACGTTTGAAAAACATGGATGAATTGGTCTAATTCTGACGTGAGACTGAAAGCTGGTAGGACAAATATGTAGTATTTGGAGACGTTTGAAATTTTAGATGGATTTTTCACATGACTCAGACGAGTGGTTTTCAAACATGTTTCACATCTGTGTTTTAGTAACTGCCATTGTTAGAACCTGGGTCTCCCACGGGAGAAGCCAACATCTTGACCATTCAACCAAGATGGCCAACAGCTGTTTTGAAGTCGCAAATGAGGCTACCTCATCATGTGACCATGAATGACTTATGTCCACTACACTTTCACATGTTCATTTTCACATTTGTCAAGTAGGGATGTCAAATGTTTCAAATGTAATCGTGTTTATTGCATGATTTAATTTATATATTTATTTATTTAACCTTTGCTTTAGCTAGGCAAGCCAGTTAAGAACAAATTCTTATATACAATGACGGCCTACCACGGCCAAACCTGGACGACACTGGAACAATTGTGCTCCGCCCTATGGGACACCCAATCCGGCCGGAAGTGATGCAGCCTGGATGATTAATCGCAAATTCGAATGTAGCTGTAATTTAAGATTTTATTATGTCCTAAGTAATTGCTAGCAAAATCAGGTAAACTGATACACACTTTCTTTAACCTTAAAGTGAACTTACTTTGGGGGGGGTATTTAAAATACTCAGTATTCTTGCAGTGAAGCTGCTCAACAACTACATCACATTAGTTATCTTATAGACTCCCATCCAGAAGCAACCAGGGTCAATGGCACTTCGACAGAAGGTCAAAAACGGGAGCTCCCAACTGACATGCCACCAGCCTTCCAAGATCCACCCCACAGTTCCCCAAGAGCTGCCCCTCAACCACCTGTGAGAACCCCCCCCCCTCCGAGAAATAATAAAATCATTTCATTCCCCACCCCCAAGACGACCCCCCCTCCACGCACCAACAACCAACCAAATTAACAAGAGGCAGGAAAACAGAAAACAACAATGCACAAAACAAAAGACATCCAGGACAAGAAAAATCAGAACAGCCAACTGAATATGTTTGATTGCAGGTATGGCACTATTTACGTGTGTGTGTGTGTATCTCTGTATGTGCACATGTGTGCATTTGAATGAGAGTGTGGGTACATGCAAATGTACAAACATCTTCACGGCATCAGCCTCAGGCAAACCGGCATAAACTGTAACAACACTGCCCCTCAGTGTCATTGAAACTCACATTTTGTTATGTTTTATTTTGACTATTTTATTTAGACTTTTATCTTCGACTGTCATTCTATCCCCCGCCCAGAAACTCCACTCCCACTCGTCTCCAATTCCACTTCCCAACCCTCAGCTTCCCTCAGCCCATCCCACTTGCCTCCAATTCCACTTCCCAACCCTCAGCTTCCCTCAGCCCATCCCACTTGTCTCCAATTCCACTTCCCAACCCTCAGCTTCCCTCAGCCCATCCCACTTGTCTCCAATTCCACATCCAAACCCTCAGCTTCCCTCAGCCCATCCCACTTGTCTCCAATTCCACATCCCAACCCTCAGCTTCCCTCAGCCCATCCCACGTGTCTCCAATTCCACATCCCAACCCTCAGCTTCCCTCAGCCCATCCCACTTGTCTCCAATTCCACATCCCAACCCTCAGCTTCCCTCAGCCCATCCCACTTGTCTCCAATTCCACATCCCAACCCTCAGCTTCCCTCAGCCCATCCCACGTGTCTCCAATTCCACATCCCAACCCTCAGCTTCCCTCAGCCCATCCCACTTGTCTCCAATTCCACATCCCAACCCTCAGCTTCCCTCAGCCCATCCCACTTGTCTCCAATTCCACATCCCAATCCTCAGCTTCCCTCAGCCCATCCCAGCAATCTCTGCTGGTCACCCTCTTCGGTTTTCTACGCACCATATCTCTTTCAACTCTGCTGTGATGTTTAACATACAATATTCCCCATTTTGTTGGTGGCAAGAATTCTATCTAATAATTTTAGCTGAAAAGCACAAAGTCTTGAATCTTGCGTCATTTTATATATCAACTCATACATCCCATACCATGGAATCGGTACATCAAAAATCTCTTCCCAACTATTTTGCAATCTGTATGGCACAGCTGTCAACATCCTGGTCCTCAAATGAAACTATTCATGCTGTTTTTAGTTTTGATCCTTTATATTGGGCAGACAGACCAGTCCCAGATAAAGTAAAAATCATTTTTGCTCATATGCTTTGAAAAACGGAGTAGGCAGCGCCATAAGTAAGTGAGTAGACTGAGATATGGCTGAGGAGTTAATCAGCGTAATCTTTCCATAAATACACAGGTATTTACCTCTCCATGGTTGCAGGATTGCAAGTTTTCTACTGAAATCCATTATGGAGAGCTCATTTGATATATTTTATGATATGAATACCAATTATGTCTACTTCACCGTCAGCCCATTTTATAGGTAAACTTCAGGGTAATGTAAAAGTTGTATTTTTTTAAGGATCCAATACGTAATATTGTACACT
Organism: Oncorhynchus nerka; assembly: GCF_034236695.1. NCBI lineage: Eukaryota > Metazoa > Chordata > Actinopteri > Salmoniformes > Salmonidae > Oncorhynchus > Oncorhynchus nerka. The sequence goes on along the minus strand of NC_088396.1, from coordinate 5,178,076 downwards.
TATCATAATTAGGTTTTAGTCCAGAGAGTACAGAAAAGTTATCTAGATCTTCAATGAGACATTGCAGGGATCTAGCATGCGGACTTAATATAAAACTTGAGTCATCGGCATACATGGACACCCTTGTTTTTAAGCCTTTGATTAATCGCAAATTCAAGTAATGGTTAGCAAAATCAGGTAAACTGATACACACTTTCTTTAAACTCAAAGTCAACTTGTTCTGATATTGCATTTTTGTTTTTAGCTGTATAGATGATGTATTTTGGATGTTTTCAGTGTATTTTGATTGTTTTCAGAAAATGCAATCAAAAAGTGCACTAAAATTACAAAAAGTTCACTTGAGTTAACTGATGAACTCTGACATCGCTAAGTTGAACATGTTAATAAGGAGATACAGATCACTAGCTTCTCTGTTCTTTTCAGTGAGCTTTATCCAAAGGTCACTGACCAATGTACAAAGAAGAGTGGCTCAGAAATAAAAAAATATTTTTAACACACTTTAATTATTATACTCAGATAGGCTAAGTTAACTTTTTAAAGAATGGTGTGATTGAAAATGTTATGTTGGTGCTTTTCTATTTATGATTTTCTATGTTTTTGCTTTTCTGTAAACCAATTTCTGTGTACTTGCACGTGACTGATTGAACAAATCCTCATCATCAGTGTCTGCAATTTTGTCAGTACACCCAAAACCTTGTTAACCTTTAATAAGAGAAAGGGATATCTCAGTTTCAAGGTCTCAGCTTAGCGAGAAGAAGCCTCGTGAGATACATTACATGTATGACCCAGTATTGGTTGGTCCCAAGCATGAAGCAAACGTTAATGATTAATTAATTATTAATAAGCTAACTCATGCAAATATGACTTGTCTGCAGTATATTAGAGAACTAAACAGGACTGCCCCTTTAGAGCTCCTGACAGACGTTCACTATGGTGCATCAAGTTTGTTGGAACCTCTCCAGCGTGCTGATAATATACAATGATTAATTTAAGATTGACTTTGAGAAATTATGTCACCTTCCCTCATATCCATTTAGCTACACTAAATCCATTGCCTCATTGTACAACCCATTACCTCTTCCCTCGTGTTGTATTTCATTTTTTTCTAGAGGCAGAGGACTGCAAAATGTATTTTAAATTAATAGGGCAAAACAATGCATGTGCTTAATGTTGCCAATATTAATATCAACATTAGCATTGGATGCAAGCAACCCATACAGTCCACAATAGAGTCAGTAGAGACTGTGTGACTTGAGTAGTTAGTCGATAACACACATCTGCTTGGGACTGTCACTGGCCTCCTGTGTGTTAAGTGTCAAAAGTGTGTGTGTCAAGTGTGTTTTTTCTGGGATTTTGTTCTGAATCTCCGTGTGTGTATCAAGGGTTGGAACCGGTTCAGAGAATAGAACTGAAAACAGGAAAATAACTACGTTATTTGAGGAACAGAACCCGAACTGAAAACGAAAGTGATCTATACTGTTCCAGAACAGAACCATTATTTTAAAAGCATGGGAATCGGTTAATAACGTTATTTTACGTTGCAAGCATTTTTTCCAGTCCCGCGAAAATCTAAAAAAAGTGCACATGCAAAGACCTCACTCTCTCTCAGAAATGTATGCAGCACTCACATGCTAGTCAGATGTTTTTTTTTTTTTTTACTTGCTTACTGGTTGAATGCGGCAAGTGTATAACTACAACCAGTTAGCAAGTAGAGCATTTCAGTTCCGATTAGCACGTGAATGCGACATTATTCCAGCGTCTGCCTGCCAGCTGGAAATCTTTGCTAGTGGGTGATGTGTGAGTAGGCTTCCTGCCCCTCCCCTCTGAAGCATAGGTTGCTGTAGCCTACCAACGACATTACAAGCATAATGCAGAGATTAGGGTAAGATGTTTAATTAGGGAAAAATGGACTGACTTTGTCAATGCTAATAATGGTATAGATATCACATTTGATATTGGATTTATTAACTACAAAAAGGCAAGACGTGTTTTTTTAATTCTAGTGCTGCTCTGCACACCCAAGCTCTGGTTCAACGTTAAACCATATCGGTAGTTCAAAGACATTCAAAGTTGCTCCATAGAAGCCACTCCTCCGTATGTATAATTCTGTGGGCCTAATTCAGATAATGCATGTCATAACAAGATGCCTAGAGCTTCAAGGCAAGCTTCCTTCACTCTCTCTCGCTCTCTCCTCACCCTTAAAATTTCAGTTGCATCTTGCACCCTAGACTGTGACTGGCAGCACAGTGTGTGTGTTTGTCTTTCATTATGATTAAACCATGCTGTTATGGCAAAAAATGCAATTTGCTCTTAACAACTTTCCTATACAGATTAAATAGCTTATCCACTCCACAGCAAGCTGCTCTATCTGCACTGATTGGTGAAGTAATTTAGTGTCGAGCTAAATGCAAAAAAAATACAGATTTTAGAGGTTTAAAAAAGAACAGAAATTAACAATATAAACCGGTACTTTTTGGGGTACAAAAACGGTTAAAACGTTATTTTGCTGGTCGGAACAGTAGAACGGAAGAAAAAAGAATGTCGCCCCCCGCACGTGCTTTGTCTCTGTATCAAGTGTGTGTGTGTGCTCATCCCTGTGTGTAATTATGTGTTTTGTCTCTGTATCTCCGTGTGTGGGTGTTTATATGTGTGTGTGTTTGTGCATCCCTGTGTGTTATTCTGTGTTTTGTCTCTGTATCTCCATGTGTGTGTGTTATATATGTGTGTGCGCATCCCTGTGTGTTATTCTGTGTTTTGTCTCTGTATCAACTGTGTGTGTGTTTGTGCGGGCATCCCTGTCCCCTCATGTTTTTCTGTGTTTTGTCTCAGTATCTCCCTCTGTGTGTCTGGGGCAGCTCTGTTGTGTATGTGACAGCTCCCCTCCCATCCCTCCGTGTGTTGGGCCTGGCAGATGTAGAGGTGTCACCACATTTATTAATTGTTTACACTCACCTGTCTACCTGTCTGCCTGTCTGCCATGGTCCCTCTGAGCCATGGGGACCGGGTTGCGAACGGAGGACAGGAGAGGGATGAAGGGGCAGGAGAGAGAGGTGAGGAGATGGCTGAGGATGGGGTAGAGGGATGATATGGACACAGGAGAGTGGTGAGTGGGGATATGAAATGAGAGGGAGGGAGGGGGGAACAATAAGAGGAGACAATATAGAAGTGATGGAGGAAGGAGAGGGGTGAGGGGGACAGAATTGAGAGACATGAGATGAGAGGGGTGGTAGCAGGCTAGCAAGGATGCCACAGGATGGGCCGCGGTACCTTCAGGCGTGTGTCTGAACAACAGTGTTGTCATGTTAAAGCACAGATCACATGTAGTGGGAGTCTGTCATGCCCCGCTGCTCCCAAAGTCGCTTTACTTTGTCTGACTGCGTGTGTGTGTGTGTGTGTGTGTGTGTGTGTGTGTGTGTGTGTGTGTAGACAGCGGGGAAAAGAGAGAGAGAGAGAGAGACCCTCAGATTTAGAGTATTTTTTGCAACTTCCTGGTCCTGCTGGGTAAATTAGCATCTTAATGAGCATGTTGTTTACCCAAAAATGAGAGGGGGGAACATTTCTCCTAGTCATGCGATATTTAGATGTGTAATTACATTTTGAAAACAAAACAACCGTCAGTCAATGATTGCATTAATGCAGCTGCTTGTGAAGGAGTTTTTGACCCGGGTATGGTGATATTGTTGTTGCCTAGGAACATAATCAGAATACCACATGGGTAGCCTAGTATTTCAACGGTTGGTTAGAATTAGACCATTTTAGAAGGAAGTGAATATATGGCAATGTTTATGATATGATGATATTTATCAATAATATTTATGAGATGTACAGTGCCCTAATTATTGGGACAGTGAAGCATTTATTACCTTCGGCTGTAAATGCCATTCATTTGGATTTGAAATATGAATATGAGGTTAAAGTGCAGACTGTCAGTTTTAAATTGAGGTTACACTTTTTTGTACATAGTCCAGACAAAATTATTGGGACAAATTCACTTATGTGTGTTAAAGTAGCAAAAACTTAAGTATAGGCTCACAAATCATATGCCAAATTGATCATGATGGCGCCGACAGCGATGGTTGCCCAACTTCGCGTTCTTAGGAAACAATTTTTTTTTTAACCTTTATTTAACCAGGCAAGTCAGTTAAGAACACATTCTTTTTTCAATGACGGCCTGGGAACAGTGGGTTAACTGCCTGTTCAGGGGCAGAACGACAGATTTGTACCTTGTCAGCACGGGGGTTTGAACTCGCAACCTTCCGGTTGCTAGTCCAACGCTCTAACCACTAGGCTACGCTGCCGCCCCTATGCAGTATTTTGTTTTTTAATGTATTATTTCTTACACTGTTACCCCAGGAAATCGTAAGTCTTATTACATACAGCCGGGAGGAACTATTGGATATAAGAGCAACGTCAACTTACCAACATTACGACCAGGAATACGACTTTCCCGAAGCGGATCCTCTGTTTGGTCCATCACCCAGGACAATGGATCGGATCCCAGTAGGTGACCCAAAACAACGCTGCCGCAGAAGGGGCAGACGGAGCAGTCTTCAGGTCAGGCTCCATAGACGGGCACATCCCTCACCGCTCCAGAGTATACTACTAGCCAATGTCCAGTCTCTTGACAACAAGGTAGACAAAATCCGAGCAAGGGCTGCCTTCCAGAGAAACATCAGGGATTGTAACATTAGCTATTTCACGGAAACATGGCTCACTCAGGATACGTTATAAGAGTCGATACAGCCACCCTGGTTTCTTCACGCTTCGTGCCAACAGAAACAAACATCTCTCTGGTAAGAAGAAGGGGGGGGGGGTTTATGCCTTACGATTAACGAGTCGTGGTGTTATCATAACAACATACAGGAACTCATGTCCTTTTGTTCACCTGACCTAGAATTCCTTACAATCAAATGCAGACCGCATTATCTACCAAGATAATTATCTTAGATTATAATCACAGCCGTGTATATTCCCCCCGACTTCGACTGCCGAACGCCGCCCGAACATGGAGAGGGACCAACTTCGGCCGAAGTCGTGACAGTACCCCCCCTTGATGCGCTTCTCCAGCAGCGCGTCGACAACGGCCTCGGTGACGATTCGGAGGGCGAGGCGCAGGCTGATCCGGACGAAGACGGTGGAACTCCTGCAGCATTGAAGGGTCCAACACATCATCGACCGGAACACAGCACCTCTCCTCCGGACCGTACCCTTCCCACTCCACGAGATACTGAAGAACCCTCGCCCGACGCCTCGAATCAAGTATGGAGCGAACGGAGTACGCCGGGGCCCCCCCCGATGTCTAGAGGGGGCAGAGGAACCTCCCACACCTCAGACTCCTGGAGCGGGCCAGCCACCACCGGCCTGAGGAGAGACACATGGAACGAGGGGTTAACACGGTAATCGGCTGGAAGCTGTATCCTATAACAAACCTTGTTCACTCTCCTCAGGACTTTAAATGGCCCCACAAACCATGGACCCAGCTTCCAGCAGGGCAGGCAGAGGGGCAAGTTTCAGGTCGAGAGCCAGACCCGGTCCCCCGGTCCGAACACCGGGGCCACAATGCTGTGGCGATCTGCGTTCTCCTTTTGGCGCGTCACGGCCTGCTGAAGGTGAACACGGACAGCTTCCCATGTCTCCCCCGCGCGCCTGAACCAGTCGTCCACCGCAGGAACCACGGTCTGACTCTGATGCCAAGGCGCAAGAACAGTCTGGTACCCCAGTACGCACTGGAAGGGAGAGAGCTTAGTGGAGGAGTGGCGAAGCGAGTTCTGTGCCATCTCCGCCCAGGGCACGAATGCTGCCCACTCCCCCGGCCCGTCCTGGTAATAAGACCGCAGAAACCTTCCCACTTCCTGGTTCACTCTCTCCACCTGCCCATTACTCTCTGGGTGAAACCCTGAAGTAAGGCTGATCGAGACCCCCAGACGTTCCATGAACGCCGTCCAGACCCTAGGCGTGAACTGGGGACCCCGATCACACACTATATCCTAAGGCACCCCGTAATGCCGGAAGACGTGTGTAAATATGGCCTCCGCAGTCTGTAGGGCCGTAGGGAGACCGGGCAGAGGGAGGAGACGACTGGACTTAGAGAAACAATCCACAACGACCAGATTTGCGGTGTTACCCTGTGAGAGTGGAAGATGAGTCAGAAAATCCACCGACAGGTGTGACCAAGGCCGCTGTGGAATGGGTAAGGGTTGTAGCTTACCTCTGGGCAGGTGCCTAGGAGCCTTACGCTGTCCGCACACCGAGCAGGAGGAAACATAAACCCTCACATCCTTAGCCAAGGTAGGCCACCAGTACCTCCGGCTCAAACAGCGCACTGTCCGACCGATCCCAGGATGACCAGAGGAGGGTGACGTGTGGGCCCAATAGATCAACCGGTCACGAACAGCAGACGGGACGTACAGACGCCCAGCGGGACACTGGATGGGAGCGGGCTCTGCACGTAACGCCTGCTCAATGTCTGTGTCCAGCTCACACATTACCGGCGCCACTAGGCAGGAGGAAGGGAGTATGGGAGTGGGATCCATGGGCCGCTCCTCTGTGTCATACAGCCGGGACAATGCATCTGCCTTCACGTTCTGGGAGCCTGGTCTGTAGGAAAGGGTAAACACTAAACGGGGGAAAAACATGGCCCTCCTTGCCTGGTGAGGATTCAGTCTCCTCGCTGCCCGGATGTACTCCAGACTGCGGTGGTCAGTCCCGATGAGAAAACAGTGTCTATCCCCCTCAAAGCCAATGTCTTCACGCCTTCAAGGACTTGACAACAGCCAACAGCTCCCAGTCCCCCACGTCATAGTTTCTTTGAGAAGAAGGCACAGGGGCGGAGCTTCGGTGGCGTAGCCAAGCGCTGAGAGAGCACAGCTGCTATCCCAGCCTCGGATGCGTCCACCTCTACTATAAACGCCAAGGAGGGATCAGGATGAGCCAGCATGGGAGCCGAGGTAAACAGAGCAGTCGGGTGACCAAAAGCCGCCCGCCCCAGCTGACCACTGCAGTCGCACCGGGTCCCCCTTCAGCAGTGAGGTAATGGGAAGCCACTACCTGAACGAAACCCCAGATAAACCTGAAGTAGTAGTTGGCAAACCCTAAGAACCACTGCACCTCCTTTACCATGGTGGGAGTCGGTCAATTACGCAAGGCTGAAATGCGGTCACTCTCCATCTCCACCCCTGAGGTGGAAATGCGATTCCCTAGGACGGAGACGGACTGTTGAAAGAACAGGCATTTCTCAGCCTTGACGTACAGGTCATGCTCCAACAGGCGACCAAGCACCCTGCGTACCAGGGACACATGCTCGGCGCGTGTAGCGTAGTATATCAAAATGTCATCAATTTACACCACTACACCCTGCCCGTGCAGGTCCCTGAAAATCTCATCTACAAAGGCTTGGAAGACTGATGGCGCATTCAAATCAAATCAAATGTTTTTATATAGCCCTTGTTACATCGGCTGATAAATGTATATATATATATATATATATATATATATATATAGTCTTAATCAGTGTCAGTGTGTATAAATTAATGTTATGTTGAGTCTAAACAGAGTCAGAAAGTCTAAATCAGTGTCAATTGGTCTCTATTATTATTATTATTATTATTAATTTTTTTTAATTGACCTTTATTTAACCAGGTAGACCAGTTGAGAACAAGTTCTCATTTACAACTGCGGCATGGCCAAGATTAAGCAAAGCAGTGTGACAAAAACAACACAGAGTTACACATGGGATAAACAAACGTACAGTCAATAACACAATAGAAAAATCTATGTGCAGTGTGTGCAAATGTAGAAGAGTGGGGAGGCAAGGCAATAAATGGGCCAAAGAGGTGAAATAATTACAATTTAGCATTAACGCTGGAGTGATAGATGTGCAGATGATGTGCAAGTAGAGATAATGGGGTGCAATAGAGCAAGAGGATAAATAACAATATGGGGATGAGGTAGTTGGGTGTGCTATTTACAGATTGCTGTGTACAGGTACAGTGGTGTGTACAGGTACAGTGATCGGTAAGCTGCTCAGACAGCTGATGCTTAAAGTTAGAGAGGGAGATGTAAGACTCCAGCTTCAGTGATTTTTTTCAATTCAACTGGAAGGAAAGGCGGCCAAAGCAAGTGTTGGCTTTGGGGATTAGCAGTAACATACACCTGCTAAAGTGTGTTCTACAGGCGGGTGTTGCTATGGTGACCAGTGAGCTGAGATAAGGTGGTGCTTTACCTGGCAAAGACTTATAGATGACCTGGAGCCAGTGGGTTTGGCGACGAATATGTAGTGAAGGCCAGCCAACGAGCGCATACAGGTCGTAGTGGTGGGTAGTATACGGGGCTTTGGTGACAAAATGGATGGCACTGTGATAGACTACATCCAGTTTACTGAGTAGAGTGTTGGAGGCTATTTTGTAAATGACATCGCCGAAGTCAAGGATCGGTAGGATAGTCAGTTTTACGAGGGTATGTTTGGCAGCATGAGCGAAGGAGGCTTTGTTGCGAAATAAGAAGCCAATACTAGATTTAATTTTGGATTGGAAATGCTTATGTGAGTCTGGAAGGAGAGTTTACAGTCTAACCAGACACCTAGGTATTTGTAGTTGTCCACATATTCTAAGTCAGAACCGTCCAGAGTAGTGATGCTAGTCGGGCGGGTGGGTGCAGGCAACAATCGGTTGAAGAGCATGCATTTAGTTTTACTAGCATTTAAAAGTAGTTGGAGGCCATGGAAGGAGAGTTGTATAGCATTGAAGCTTGATTGGAGGATTGTTAACACAGTGTCCAAAGAAGGTACAGATGTATATAGAATGTTGTCGTCTGCGTAGAGGTAGATCAGAGAATCACCAGCAGCAAGAGCGACATAATTGATATATACAGAGAAAAGAGTCAGCCCGAGAATTTAACCCTGTGGCATCCCCATAGAGACTACCAGCGGTCTGGACAACAGGCCCTCCAATTTGACACACTGAACTCTATCTGAGAAGTAGTTGGTGAACCTGGCGAGGCATTCATTAGAGAAACCAAGGCTATTGAGTCAGCCGATAAGAATGTGGTGATCGACCTGGCCAAGGCATTTGACTCTGTCAATAAAGACGGCTGCACAGTACTGTCTTTTATCGATGGTGGTTATGATATCGTTTAGGACCTTGAGCGTGGCTGAGGTGCACCCATGACCAGCTCGGAAACCAGATTACATAGTGGAGAAGGTACGGTCAGATTCGAAATGGTCGGTGATGTGTTTGTTAACTTGGCTTTCGAAGATTTTAGAAAGTCAGGGCAGGATGGATATAGGTCTATAACAGTTTGGGTCTAGAGTGTCTCCCCCTTTGAAGAGGGGGATGACTGTGGCAGCTTTACAATCTTTAGGGATCTCAAGATGATAAATATGAGAGGTTGAACAGGCTAGTAATAGGGGTTGCAACAATTTCAGCTGATACTTTTAGAAAGAGAGAGTCCAGATTGTCTAGCCCAGGTGATTATACGGGTTGCAACAAAGAGAGGGAAGAAAGAGAGGGTCCAGATTTTGCAGCTCTTTCTCTAAATCAGCATCAAAAAGAGAGAGAAACAGGCTGTAAAGTGTGCAATCACATTTTTTTGTAACAAAGCAGCGAAGCTGCAAAGAAGCTGCAGCCTATTGTGACATAAGTCTGCGACTCGATTTCGAAGATGGAATGAGGCTTGTAAACACGTAATAATGGACCGTTGGACATTCGAGACGTCATCATATTTCACTATTTTACTCATTGAAAGACAAATGGTCCACTGAATCATGAACAAGACTGTATCAAATTAAGTTTGAATGGCCTTTGATTTAGTCAATTTTATCCATTACTTACTTATTCATCAGCAGCCAGGATCTTTTTTTTTCTCCCAGTTTTTCAAATCAATATTTCCGAGTGTGGTTGTGGTTGTGGAGTGTGGGTTGGGGTTTTTCTTCAAAGTGGTGATTCTGGAGTGTTCAGCCATCTGCTCTCTCGCTCTCTATCTCGCTCTCTCTCTCTCTCTCAGCAGTGCCCGTTCATTAAACACACCCTTAGTAACAAGCCGCAAAGTGCCAATCTGTGCCGTGATACGGCCAATCCCTGTCAACCGGGAAGGGAACATCATTTCAACTATTCTGTGTTGCCATGGAAATAGAGACCTCAATAAGTTCATCTTTGCATGTGTGTGCGTTTTTTTCAGGGGTTGGCAGTTGATTGGTTTGTTGGTGATTGTAGAACTGTGTGAGCTCTTGCCTCCCTGCACCAATATCTGTGTGTGTGTGTGTGTGTGTGTGTGTGTGTGTGTGTGTGTGTGTGTGTGTGTGTGTGTGTGTGTGTGTGTGTGTGTGTGTGTGTGTGTGTGTGTGTGTGTGTGTGTGTGTGTGTGTGCATGTGTGTCCCTTTGCCGCCGTGTGTGCTTGCTTGGATGTGGGTGTGGGTGTTTTAGGGCCTGCCAGTTGGTTGGTTAGTTGGTGGTTATGTGAGCTGTTGCCTCCCTGCACCAGTGTGTGTCCAGTGTGTGTATTCTCTACAGGCTACTCATACATTTCACAAAATGCAATCTCTGGCAAGCGGAGAGAGGATGAGAAGAAGGAGGGATAACAAGAGGAGTGAGTGGATGAGGGGAGAGAGGGGATTAGAGAAGAGAGCGAATGAGTGGAGAGAGAATAAGAAGAGTAGAAAGGGACGAGCGGGGATGAGCAGTGGGCTAGATGCAGAAAGACAATGGCTGACTAGTGACTTCTAATCTGTTTTAGGCGATGAATGGCTGTGAAATGGGTCAGTGGACTTCGCGTGATGCAATGTTTGAACCAAATTAGATCTGTTTGAAAATGTTGTAATACATTGCAGATGAGTTCAATAGGTTATGTGATGTCTTTCTTCCCTCTATTTGACATTGAGTGTTTAGTGTGTTAGCTGCCGTCACAGTCTCCTTTGATATTTTGGTAGTAGTAGTACGTAGTAGTGGTGGACAAGGTCCCATTGAAGAAAACAATTTCCTCCAGAAACACTGGGAGGATACCATTGTACAGGCGTGTGAAAGGGGAGCTCTGATGTGTGTGTGTGTTTGTGTACGTACATGCTTTCCTCAGTGTGTGTGCATATCTGCCTGGGTGTGTGTGTGTGGCTTGTTACAGTGGAGTGTGATGCAGCTTGATCAGATGGTTTCTAGGAACTCATGCCTTTGATGATAATGTTATTTGTGAAAACTCTGCGAGGTAGTTGGCGCTCCTTCCCCCCACCTCTCCTAGAGGAAACGTGAGCGATGTCTCAGTTATCTTAATGCTATGCCTCCCTAACTCGCAGAAACATCACCAAATATTCCCCCCTCCCTCCACCGTTACACTCCCGATGAAATTTGATTGAAGGAGGTGTTGCCGATTCAGGGGGGGAGTAACCATCAAAGCCATGTAATCACCCAGTAAAAATATGGAGAAGAAAAACAGTGTTGTGATACGTTCAGATCTGTGGTTTAATAGTGTATTTATTGCTTTCTAATTATGTTTGTGGGAGTATAAATGTCAATCAAATCCAATTTTAATTTGTCACATGTGTAGACTAACAATGAAATGCTTGCTCACGGGATATTCCCAACAATGCAGAGAGAAAGTAGAAAAAGTAGATGAAGATAATAACCCGAGGAATGAGTAATGGTAACTTGGCTATATAGACCGGGTATCAGTACCGAGTCGATGTGCAGGGGAACAAGGTAATTGAGGTAGATATGTACATACAGTGCCTTCGGAAAGTATTCAGACCCTTGACTTTTTCCACATTTTGTTCAGTTACAGCCTTATTCTAAAATGTATCCTCATAATCTACACACAATACCTCATAATGACGAAGCAAAAAAATAAAAAACAAAAACTGAAATATTACATTTGCATAACTATTCAGACCCTCTACTCAGTACTTTGTTGAAGCACCTTTGGCAGCAATAACAGCATCGATTCTTCTTGGGTATGACGCTGCATGCTTGGCACAACTGTATTGGAGTTTCTCCCATTCTTCTCTGCAGATCCTCTCAAGCTCTCCAGAGATGTTTGATCGGATTCAAGTCCGGGCTATGGTTGGGCCACTCAAGGACATTCAGAGACTTGCCCGAAGCCACTCCTGCGTTGTTTTGGCTGTGTGCTTAAGGTCGTTGTCCTGTTGGAAAGTGAACCATAGTGACAGACTGAGCGCTCTGGAGCAGGTTTTCATCAAGGATCTCTATGTACTCTGCACTGTTTTTCTTTCCCTCGATCCTGACTAGTCTTCCAGTCCCTGCCACTGAAAAACATCACCACAGCATGATGCTCCCATCACCATGCTTCACAATAGGGATGATGCCAGGTTTCCTCTAGACGTGACGGTCGGCATTCATGCCAAAGATTTCAATCTTGGTTTCATCAAACCAGAATTGTTTTTTCTCATTCTCAAACTCCAAGAGGGCTGTCAAGTGCCTTTTGCTGAGGAGTGTCTTCCGTCTGGCCACTCTACCATAAAGGCCCGATTGGTGGAGTACTGAAGAGATGGTTGTCCTTCTGGATGTTCCCCCCATCTCCACAGAGGAATTCTAGAGCTCTGTCAGAAAGACCATTGGGTTCTTGGTCACCTCTCTGACCAAGACCCTTCTCCCCCGATTGCTCAGTTTGGCTGGATGGCCAGCTCTAGGAAGAGTCTTGGTGGTTCCAAACTTCTTCCATGAATGATGGAGGCCACTGTGTTCTTGGGGACCTTCAATGGTGCAGACATTTTTTGCTACCCTTCCCCAGATGTGGGACCTTATATAGACAGGTGTGCCTTTCCAAATCATGTCCAATCAATTGCATTTTCCACAGGCGGATTCCAATCAAGTTGTAGAAACATGTCAAGGATGATCAATGGAAACAGGATGCACCTGAGCAAAATGTCTAACCTCATAGCAAAGGGTCTGAATACTTATGTTTTTTATTTTGAAAACATTTGCAAACATTTCTAAAAAACTGTTTTTGCTTGGTCATTATTGGGTATTGTGTGTAGATTGGTGAGAATAAGGCTGTAACATAACAAAATGTGGAAAAGAGAATGGGTCTGTCGATGTTAGCTAGCTAGGCTACATAACGTTACATACCATTCAGACACATCGGAGGGCAGGCATGGTTGAACTTAGTTTTCCGAACTCACATCTTCTTCGTAGCTAGAAGTTAAAGGCTGAAACATATTAGATCTGTTGGAATTCTTTGTCAGGATTTTCTTTTCCCTCGGGATGTAGTCAGACACAAAGCTGCTATCGCTGTCGGAGACGTCTGTGTAGCCCATTGTTCCACCAGTGAAGTGTGTGTGTTGTTGACGGAACTAGTAGGCCACGTACACTCCCACGTTTGCAATGTAATGCTTGTCGTTTGACCTTACACCTGCTCACATGTGAAAGTTAAAGTAAATCACATGATAAATGAGCTGAAAAGGAGGCTGGAAGCCGTCTTCAAGGTGCCGCCAGCCGCCTCGTGTGTGTGTGTGTGTGTGTGTGTGTGTGTGTGTGTGTGTGTGTGTGTGTGTGTGTGTGTGTGTGTGTGTGTGTGTGTGTGTGTGTGTGTGTGTGTGTGTGTGTGCGTGTGTGTGTGATTTAATGGTTCAAACACACTGTTGTGTGCAGGCCCTCTTTAATGGTTGCCATATGGTGTGTTTGTGTGTGCCTGTGCAAATGTTTTGTGTGTAGGTGGGCAGGATGGCTTACCGCACCGTGCTCTGTTGTGTTTGTGGTAGCAGAGTGAGCATGTTTAATGTTTTTGTTGGCACTTATAAAAACATGTAAGGATTTAAATCCACAATCCGGACAACGTAATTACTTAATGCAATTAAGATTAAAATCTTATCTGGGATGGTAACAGAGATACAATTTGTTCCGTTCCTTTTTATATTCAGATCATTTCCTTTCAAATATCAGGTCCAATTTAATTTAGTACATTCATGCGTATGGAATTTAAATAAAACTGACACCATTAATTCAGGTGAACCATAACCCCCAAGACCTCCTGGCGAAGTCTTTCCAGCCACAGTGCTCTGTTCCTGATGTGATTTCTATAATGAGGGGAAGTCACTAGGGTTAAAGTAAGGGTTGTTGACCTGTGTGTGTGTTCTATCTTATCTGCATGTAATCAGGAGGCCACTTACATTTCCAAAGCCATCAGGCGGGTCTGAAAGTGCATCTTTGTCATGCAGGGCAAAGGGAATTATAGAGGAGAAAAGGAGTGTAAAGAGAGGGAGGAGAGCGAGGTGAATCTCCAATGGTTCGATTGCTTGACCTGCAGAAGAGAGGGAAAATGGAAAGTGTAAGAGAGAGACAGTGAGAGAAAAAAAGGCATACACTCCTAAAAATAAGTGTGTTTTGCAATTCTATATAGAAGCTTTTGAAGTCCAGAATGAAACAAGCCATTGAACCGTATTTAGTTCTATATATCACCATTTCTTCTAGCAGTTTACAGAGAGAAAGAACAAGAGAGAGAGGGATGTAGAGAGAGAGAGAATTAGTTAACTTCCTACGGCTGAGATCCCGCTAACGGGATCGATATGACAACAGGCAGTGAAAGTGCAGGGCTCCAAATTCAAACAACAGAAATATCATAATTAAAATTCCTCAAAGATACAAGTATTTTACACCATTATAAAGATAAACTTGTTAATCCAGCCACAGTGTCCGATTTCAAAAAGGCTTTAGGACGAAAGCAAACCAAATGATTATGTTAGGTCAGTACCTAGTCACAGAAAAACACAGTCATTTTTCCGGCCAAAGAGAGGAGTCACATAAAGCAGAAATAGAGATTAAATTAATCACTAACCTTTGATGATCTTCATCAGATGACACTCATAGGACCGCATGTTACACAATACATGTATGTTTTGTTCGATAAAGTTCATATTTATATCCAAAAATCTCAGTTTACGTTGGCGCGTTATGTTCAGTAATGTTTTTCTTCCAAAACATCCGGTGATTTTGCAGAGAGCCACATCAATTTACAGAAATACTCATAATAAACATTGATAAAAGATACAAGTGTTATGCATGCAACTTTAGATAAACTTCTCCTTAATGCAACCGCATATGTCAGAAATAGCATTATAAATATTCACTAACCTTTGATGATCTTCATCAGAATGCACTCCCAGGAATCCCAGTTCCACAATAAATGCTTGTTTTGTTCTATAAAGTCCATAATTTATGTCCAAATACCTCCTTTTTGTTTGCGCATTTATTTCACAAATCCAAATTCACGACGCGCAGGCCAAACGAAAAGTCAAACAGTTCTAATACAGTTGGTAGAAACATGTCAAACGATGTATAGAATCAATCTTTACAATGTTTTTAACATAAATCTTCAATAATGTTTCAACCGTAGAATTCCTTTGTCTTTAGAAATGCAATGGAATGCAGCAACCTCTCACGGGCACACGCCTGACTGAGCGCATGACAGTCTGCCAGACCTCTTACTCAATCATCTCGTATTCTCTCCTCCTTCACAGTAGAAGCCTGAAACCAGGTTCCAAAGACTGACATAATTAAAGATAGACTTATCCTTAATGCAACCACTGTGTCAGATTTAAAAAAAAACTTTACAGAAAAAGCATAATCTGAGAACGTCACTCAGAGCCCAAACCAGCCAGAGAAATATCTGCCATGTTGGGTCGTCAACAATATTCATAAATAGCACTGTAAATATTTACTTACCTTTGATGATCTTCATCAGAATGCACTCCCAAGAATGTTCCACAATAAATGCTTGTTTTGTTCGATAATGTTCGATAATGTTCATAATTTATGTCCAATAGCGTCTTTTGTTAGGGCGTTTGGTAAACAAATCCAAAAGCGCGATTTGGTCCATTCGGTCTAAATGTTCAAAAAGTTATATTACAGGTCGAAGAAACTTGTCAAACTAAGTATAGAATCAATCTTTAGGATGTTTTTATCATAAAAGTTCAATAATGTTCCAACTGGAGAATTCCATTATCTGTAGAAAAGCAATGGAACGAGAAATAACACTCATGTGAAAGTGCGTGACTGAGAACGAGGCTGTAGGCAGACCCCTTAGTCAAACAGCTCCAATCCAGCCCCCTTCACATGAGTAGCCTGAAAGAAAGTTCTAAACATGGTTGACATCTAGTGGAAGCCTTAGGAAGTGCAAAATAACCCATATCCCACTGTGTATTCGATAGGGGTGAGTTCAAAAACTACAAACCTCGGATTTCCCACTTCCTGTTTGGATTTTTTCTTAGGTTTTTGCCTGCCATATGAGTTCTGTTATACTCACAGACATTCAAAAAGTTTTAGAAACTTCAGAGTATTTTCTATCCAATACTAATACTAATATGCATACATTAGTATGTGGGACTGAGTAGGAGGCAGTTCACTCTGGGCACGCTATTCATCCAAAAGTGAAAATGCTGCCCCCTATCCCAAAGAAGTTAATGAATAAACAAACAAAGGATGGAATAAATAAATAAATGAATTAACATATTTTGAATACATATAGAGTTGAGAGAGAGAGGAAGAGACATGGGAGAGCGAGAGAGAGCCAAGGATCAAGAAAGAAGGAATAAGAGAGAGAGTGATTGCGAAGTGAGAGGAGAAAAGTAGGGTGGCGTACCATGAATGTCGGATGGGTTAGCTAACCCCCCTTTCTGTCCTCCTCTGGAACTGGAAATGCCCCTACTCACAGTTTAGTGCAGTTTAGAATGAGGAATTCCTGTATGCTGCTGTAGCCCGACAGTGTAAGACAGAATGGAGTAGGAGATTTA
Source organism: Oncorhynchus nerka (assembly GCF_034236695.1). Lineage (NCBI taxonomy): Eukaryota > Metazoa > Chordata > Actinopteri > Salmoniformes > Salmonidae > Oncorhynchus > Oncorhynchus nerka. The sequence goes on along the minus strand of NC_088396.1, from coordinate 5,161,349 downwards.
CAAGGATTAGTTCACCACAGGTATCACTTTATTATGGAAAAAAGCCATCCTCATTGAAAAGGAGAGGAAAGGTGAGTTGAGGAGAAAGGATGGATGGAAGACTGGGAAGGAGGGAGAGGAGATGGGGAAGGGTATTTGTTCCTTAATATTCGTATAGGTAAGACATGAGTACACACATGGCAGCTTTTGCAGCTCTTTGCAATTGGAAAATACAGCCCGGCCATTGTGTTTATACTAATTCGTCTTTTAGATTCGTTTTTATTTTTTGATGTACCGAAATGACATAGTTTGTTATATGGTACAGTTTATCATGTTTCCAATGATATGTGCAATTTGACAACCAACAACCATAGAGAATACTGTATACAGTACTTTGCTAATGTCAATGAATTTCTCCCTTCGTTCATAAACTAATGAACATGCTAAAAACATGATACTGTACTTTTTATTATCTACCCTGTCTAGTCACTTTATCAATATCTACAGTTGAAGTCAGAAGTTTACTTATACCTTAGCCAAATACAGTGAGGCAAAAAAGTCAGCCACCAATTGTGCAAGTTCTCCCACTTAAAAAGATGAGAGAGAACTGTAATTTTCATCATAGGTACACTTCAACTATGACAGACAAAATGAGAAAGAAAATCCAGAAAATCACATTTTTTGATTTTTTATGAATTTATTTGCAAATTATGGTGGAAAATAAGTATTTGATCACCTACAAACAAGCAAGATTTCTGGCTCTCACAGACCTGTATCTTTGTCTTTAAGAGGCTCCTCTGTCCTCCACTCGTTACCTGTATTAATGGCACCTGTTTGAACTTGTTATCAGTATAAAAGACACCTGTCCACAACCTCAAACAGTCACACTCCAAACTCCGCTATGGCCAAGACCAAAGAACTGTCAAAGGACACCAGAAACAAAATTGTAGACCTGCACCAGGCTGGGAAGACTGAATCATCTGCAATAGGTAAGCAGCTTGGTTTGAAGAAATCAACTGTGGGAGCAAATATTAGGAAATGGAAGACATACAAGACCACTGATAATCTCCCTCGATCTGGGGCTCCACGCAAGATCTCACCCCGTGGGGTCAAAATGATCATAAGAACGGTGAGCAAAAATCCCAGAACCACACGGGGGGACCTAGTGAATGACCTGCAGAGAGCTGGGACCAAAGTAACAAAGCCTACCATCAGTAACACACTACGCCGCCAGGGACTCAAATCCTGCAGTGCCAGACGTGTCCCCCTGCTTAAGCCAGTACATGTCCAGGCCCGTCTGAAGTCTGCTAGAGAGCATTTGGATGATCCAGAAGAAGATTGGGAGAATGTCATATGGTCAGATGAAACTCAACTCGTCATGTTTGGAGGACAAAGAACGCTGAGTTGCATCCAAAGAACACCATACCTACCGTGAAGCATGGGGATGGAAACATCATGCTTTGGGGCTGTTTTTCTGCAAAGGGACCAGGACGACTGATCCGTGTAAAGGAAAGAATGAATGGGGCCAAGTAACGTGAGATTTTGAGTGAAAACCTCCTTCCATCAGCAAGGGCATTGAAGATGAAACGTGGCTGGGTCTTTCAGCATGACAATGATCCCAAACACACCGCCCGGGCAACGAAGGAGTGGCTCCATAAGAAGCATTTCAAGGTCTTGGAGTGCCTAGCCAGTCTCCAGATCTCAACCCCATAGAAAATCTTTGGAGGGAGTTGAAAGTCCGTGTTGCCCAGCAACAGCCCCAAAACATCACTGCTCTAGAGGAGATCTGCATGGAGGAATTGGCCAAAATACCAGCAACAGTGTGTGAAAAACTTGTGAAGACTTACAGAAAACGTTTGACCTCTGTCATTGCCAACAAAGGGTATATAACAAAGTATTGAGATAAACTTTTGTTATTGACTAAATACTTATTTTCCACAATAATTAGCAAATAAATTAATAACAAATTCTACAATGTGATTTTCTGGATTTTTTTTCTCATTTTGTCTGTCATAGTTGAAGTGTACCTATGATGAAAATGTAGGCCTCTCTCATATTTTTAAGTGGGAGAACTTTCACAATTGTTGGCTGACTAAATACTTTTTTGCCCCACTGTACATTTAAACTCAGTTTTTCACAATTACTGGCATTTAATCCCAGTAAAAATCCCCTGTTTTAGGTCAGTTGGGATCACCACTTTATTTTAAGAATGTGAAATGTCTGAATAATAACAGAGAATAATTTATTTCAGCTTTTATTTCTTTCATCACATTCCCAGTGGGTCAGAAGTTTACATACACTCAATTAGAATTTGGTAGCATTGCCTCTAAATTGTTTAACTTGGGTCAAACATTTCAAGTAGCCTTCCACAAGATTCCCACAATAAGTTGGATGAATTTTGGCCCATTCCTCCTGACAAAGCTTGTGTAATTGAGTCAGGTTTGAAGGTCTCCTTGCTCGCACATGCTTTTTCAGTTCTGCCCACAACATTTCTGTAGGATTTGAAGTCAGGGCTTTGTGATGGCCAAATCCAATGACTTGACTTTGTTGTCCTTAAGACATTTTTCCACAACTTTGGAAGTATGCTTGGGGTCATTGTTCTTTTGGAAGACCCATTTGCGACCACGACTTAACTGATGTCTTAAGATGTTGCTTCAATATATCCACATAATTTTCCTCCCTCATGCTGCCATCTATTTTGTGAAGTGCACCAGTACCTCCTGCAGCAAAGCACCCCCACAGCATGATGCTACCACCCCAGTGCTTCACGGTTTGGATGGTGTTCTTCGGCTTGCAAGCGTCCCCATTTTTCCTTCAAACACAACGATGGTCATTATGGCCAAACAGTTCTATTTTTGTTTCATCAGACCAGAGGACATTTCTCCAACAAGTACGATCTTTGTCCCAATTTTCAGTTGCAAACCGTAGTCTGGCTTTTTTTATGGCGGTTTTGGAGCACTGGCTTCTTCCTTGCTGATTGGCATTATAGGTTATGTTGATATAGGACTTATTTTACTTTGGAAATAGATACTTTTGTACCTGTTTCCTCCAGAATCTTCTCAAGGTCCTTTGCTGTTGTTCTGGGATTGATTTGCATTTTTCGCACCAAAGTATGTTCATCTCTAGGAGACAGAACACGTCTCCTTCCAGAGCGATATGATGGCTGCGTGGTCCCATGGTGTTTATACTTGCGTACTATTGTTTGTACAGATGAATATGGTACCTTCAGGCATTTGGAAATTGCTCCTAAGGATGAACCAGACTTGTGGAGGTCTGCAATTTTTTGTCTGAGGTCTTGACTGATTTCTTTAGATTTCCCCATGATGTCAAGCAAAGAGGCACTGAGTTTGAAGGTAAGCCTTGAAATACATCCATAGGTACACCACCAATTGACTCAAATGATGTCAATTAGCCTATCAGAACCTTTTAAAGCCTTAGCATAATTTTCTGAAAGCTGTTTTAAGGCAGAGTCAACTTAGTGGGTGTAAACTTCTGACCCACTGGAATTGTGATGCAGGGAATTATATGTGAAATAATCTGTCAATAAACAATTGTTAGAAAAATGTGTTGGTTGAAAAACTAGTTTTAATGATTCCAACCTAACTGTATGTACACTTCCGACTTCTCGTACCCCTGCACAACGACTCAGTACTGGTGACCCGTGTATACAGTGCCTTCGGAAAGTATTCTGTATTCTAAAATGGATTAAATATAATCCATATAATATAATATAATACAAATGATATACATAATACATAAGGACAAAGTGAAAACAGGTTTTTAGAAATGATTGCAGAAATACCTTATTTACATAAGTATTCAGACCCTTTGCTCTGAGAATCTTAATTGAGCTCCGGTTTCCATTGTTCATCCTTGAGATGTTTCTACAACTTGATTGGAGTTCACCTGTGGTAAATTCATTTGATTGGAAATTATTTGGAAAGGCACACACCTGTCTATATAAGTTCCCACAGTTGACAGTGCATGTCAGAGCAAAAACCAAGCCATGAGGTCAAAGGAATTGCCCGTAGAGCTCCGAAAGAGGATTGTGTCGAGACAGATCTGGAGAAAGGTCTAAAAACCTGTTTTGCATTGTCATTATGGGGTATTGTGTGTAGACTGATGAGAAAAAAACAATTTAATCAATTTTACAATAAGGCTGTAATGTAACAAGAAAGTCAAGGGGTCTGAATACTAACCGAATGCAATGTATATGGACTGTAATTACGCACCTCGTTCAAACCAGGATAAATCTGAGAGAACACTTGATTCTGGTGCAGCACAAGCAGCCTACAAAGTTACAAGCATAGGTTAGCAAATGTGATTTACATGTTGAAATATAATAGGCCCTATTTGTATAATTAGTAGATTAACCTCCAAACTGTACCTTTCATGATATTCCCCTAATGTTATAAACGTACCTCCTCTTTCTCTCTTTATTGTTGCATCATTCCTTCCTCGCTTTCAACAGTTAAATGAAATACGTTTCATTGTCCTTATCTTAATCGTTCTAATGACATGCTTGAATAATATAGGACTTAGATGTCGATGGCTTTCTCTGCTCTTCATGAAGATTGAATGGTTCTGGGTCTGAATAAATAGCCTCCTGCCATTTGCTTTCAAACTTCCTGTTCTATTGGCTGCTGTTTTTAACTTTCAGAAAATAAGAGCTTTCTTTCCTTTCTATTGGTATAAGAAAGAAACAATTAAGGATATGTCCAGCAAGCTATTCTAGTTTAGATTTTCCTGCATTGGACTCCAAGAGCTAAAGAAAGTTTTTTAAAGAGAGAGGACAGCAGAGCACAGTTGTGTGTGTATTGTGCAAGAGACAGAGGCTAGTTAGAAGCTTCTAATGCATAAGACTGCTCATGCATGCTCTGATTTAAGCAACAATATTTAAGTGATGGCTGTTTCAAACCTCTGCAGCTGCAATAAAATTAAATGAAATTGTCACAACAAAAAATGTAGGTGACCCCCGAAAGCTAGATGGAAATGTATAAATTAGACACCCATTCAAATCAAATCAAATCAAATTGTATTTGTCACATACACATGGTTAGCAGATGTTAATGCGAGTGTAGCGAAATGCTTGTGCTTCTAGTTCCGAATATTACTGTAGCATAGGCTATGCTGCAGAAAATGTAGGCCTTACCTGTCATAAGAAAAAAAGTTAACATGATGAGAAGATAGGTCCACACCAGGAGCGTTGATGATTGTTCATGCAGAGAGAAGGCCGTAGAGAGGTGCTATTTAGACAGAGCATATCATAAAACAGTTCCATTTCACGTCATGCTGTTTATATAAATCATTTATAATCATTTACCAGTTTCTTGCAGTTATTTTAAAGGGAGTGGTTTGGGCAGTAAATCTCTGTAAGTCCCAGTAACCGTGTTGCCGCCATTCAACACATAATGTGTATGCGACAGAGATGGTGAATGAGAGTACTTAAGGTGAAGTGGTGTATTAAACTCTCCTCTCACTACTCCACTCCTGCCTAAAAGGAGCACTAAAAAAAGAGATCTTTTGAATGAAGTTTCCTCCTCTGTTAACTCTTTTATCAGTCATCCCTCCTTCACCATTTTGGGAGGAGAGGCCCCTAATGGTCTGCATTTGGCAGCTTAAACACTTCCTCCCCAAGTGGCCATTAAGTGAGTGTCCTCACGTAACTGCTGCTTTATAGGGGTAAAGAGCCTCAATAAAGTGGACACACACACACACGCACACACACACGCACGCACGCACGCACGCACACACACACACACAATCGTAAGCGCATGCTAGCACAATGCATTCAGACACTGAATCTTTCCACATTTTGTTACGTTATAACCTTATTCTAAAATGGATTAAATTATTTTGTCCCCTCATAAATCTACACACAATACCCCATAATGACAAAGCAAAACGTTTTTTTTTTTTTTTATGTTTACAAATGTATAATAAAAATAAAAAAAAGGACACCATATTTACAAAAGTATTCAGAGCCTTTGCCATGAGACTCAAATTTGAGCTCCGGTGGTTCCTGTTTACGTTGATCATCCTTGAGATGTTTCTGCAACTTGATTGGAGTCCACCTGTGGTAAATTCAATTGATTGGACATGATATGGAAAGGCACACACCTGTCGATATAAGGTCCCACAGTTGGCAGTGCATGTCAGAGAAAAAAAACAAGCCATGAGGTCGAAGGAATTGTCCGTAGAGCTCCGAGACAGGATTGTGACGAGGCACAGATCTGGGGAAGGGTACCAAAAAATGTCTGCAGTATTGAAGGTCCCCAAGAACACAGTGGCGTCCATCATTCTTGAATGGAAGAAGTTTGAAACCACCAAAACCCTTCCTAGATCTGGCCACCCAGCCAAACTGAGCAATTGGGGGAGAAGGGCCTTGGTCAGGGAGATGACCAAGAACCCCATGGTCACTCTGACAGAACTCCAGAGTTCCTCTGTAGAGATGGGAGCACCTTCCAGAAGGACAACCATCTCTGCAGCACTCCATCAATCGGGCCTTTATGGTAGGAAGCCACTCCTCAGTAAAAGGCACATGACAGCCTGCTTGGAGTTTGTCAAAAGGCACCTAAAGGACTCTCAGAACATGAGAAACAAGATTTTCTGGTCTGATGAAATCAAGACTGAACGCTTTGGCCTAAATGCCAAGCATCACATCTGGAGGAAACCTGGAATCATCCCTATGGTGATGCATGGTGGAGGCAGCATCATGCTGTGGGGATGTTTTTCAGCACCAAGGACTGGGAGACTCCTCAGGATCCAGGGAATGATGAATGGAGCAAAGTACAGACAGTTTGTAATGTTATACCCAAGAATGCTCGAGGCTGTAATCTCTGCCAAAGTAGTTTCAACAAAGTATTGAATAAAGGGTCTGAACACTTATGTAAATGTGATATTTCAGTTCTTGAAAAATGTATAAATTGGCAAATAATTATCAAAACGTGTTTTGCTTTGCCATTATTGGGTATTGTGTGTAGATTGATGAAAAAACAACAATTTCATACATTTTAGAAGAGGGCTGTAACGTATCTAAATGTGGAAAAAGTCTAGGGGTCTAAATACTTTCCAAATGGACTGTACGCACACACACACACACACACACACACACACACACACACACACACACACACACACACACACACACACACACACACACACACACACACACACACACACACATCCCGAGAATGGTCTGTGAATTAACATTTAAAGGACAGGTGGAATGGTAGGCCATACATTTGGTGCAGTGTGTCAGAATTAGACGTTCATCCATGTTTCTCTAACATCCCATTTCTACGTGTTTTAGGTGAAGCGTTAACTCAAAATGGTTAAGGTAAGTGTTAAGGTTTGGGATATGCAAAGAACAAAAACAAAAGTAACTTTCTATCACTGAATTTCAACTTGTAACCTTTGGAATCAGAGGCAGATGCTTACGCCACCGTCCCCAATGCCTTGGCAAAACCGAAACCTACTAGCAGCCAGTTTCCATGTCATCTCCCGACGTTCTCAGACATGGATAGACATTGAATACTGGCATGTATCATGGGGGACCTGGCTGTAATTTTGATCAAAATCATGCAAATCATTACATGTGGTAAAAGCAAATTGCAACTGAAAACGTGGCTATAAGGTGTTTTATATGGAAGCCCATATCTGCCCCAAAATGTGCCTCATGATTTGTCAACATGCTCAATTAATCTGTGCTTGATCAACTGTAGTCTACTGATTAATAACCACAGCTGCAGAGAAGCCAATCTCATCCCATCCGGGCCCAGAGGAAACGTAATGTTCCGTTTTTACTGCCTAACCTATGTATTTATAGCTTATATAGGCCCGGTTTGTTTGTGTTCTGAGAAAAGCTGAATGTCATCAAATTTGGTTTATATTCACACTTCGGGTGGCTAGGCTACCTAGGCCTTTTTAATCCTTTAAAAATGATTGACTGGAATGAATCAATCAACACAATACTGATGACATACTGTATGTTTATCTTTTGAATTACCGATGCAACGGCCTACACGATGCAGCCCTGTATCCAGGGAGCTCAGCCCTGTTTCATTGTCCAATCGCAGTTGTTCTCTCTTTTTCTGTGTAAAGGGTCTCAAATATTAGGAAAATGTCTATACGTTTCAGCTGTTTCAGAAACATTGGTCTGCTATTACCATTTACTATAGGAGTGCTAGCTCAACGAGACAATTCTGTTGTCACCGCCCTGCTTCATGCGGGGCAACTGTCGGGTGAGTGTTGTGCTCTACCTCCAGAGGTTAGGATTATGGGTTAGAATATGTGTAGGAGACAAGCTAATTAAGCTAATCTCTGTAATTCAATGGTTTTCAATAATATAGCCTTCACAAAGTGAGTGTCTAAGTGAATATGTTATCTTTGAAATTAAATTAAATTAAATTAAAGTCATTGTATCTTTATAACGAGGTTCATTTTAAAGATAACATCTTCACTTAGACACTCAATTTGTGAAGGCAATAGTACTGAAAACCATTGAAGAAAACAACCATTTTATCAAAAGGCCTTTCTCTGAGGGCTTAGTTACAGCCAGACACAGTGGTCTGAAACGTCTGGTTTACATGCCACATTAGGCCTGCAAAGTCACATTATGCTGGCTTGCAAAATGATGTGTACTTCCTTTTGGAATCCAGCCAGAGTGAGGATATCCAACAATTGGAACTTTTAATCACTGCATTCAGAATGACTTTCAGGGTAGAGAATATTGATTATTCAGACTACCTACATCATATAAACTGAAACAGCCCTCTCAGTAATGTGTGCAATATGTCCAACTTCTAACAGAATGGATTAGTTTAGGAAAATGTACTTTATTTATTTTTGTGTAGCATGATTGATCAACCAATCAAAGAACATGCAACAACGCAGGTGCTGAAACAAACAATTCTGCAAGAGTTCATGCTGAAAAATATGATAATGATGGGTGTGGTTTTGAGTTGTTTTGAGCAAACATAAAGTTGTAATTTTACTCAACAAGCTTGTTCAAATTCAGCTGACTTCGAGCAGAGTTTGTTGAGAAAACACACCTTTCCACATTAGCTCAAATTCTCATCGTTTTGAAGTCCACTCAACTCACATAATAACTCTGATTAAGCAATTGGTTAAGTAGTCTTTTTTTACTGTCTGTGTGTGTGTGAGAGAGAGAGTGATAACTAATTGGTACATTGGAAAGAATTAACAAAAAAACAGAGCAAACTAGAATGCTATTTGGCCCTAAACAGAGAGTTCACAGTGGCAGAATACCTGACCACTGTGAATGACCCAAACTTAAGGAAAGCTTTGACTATGTACAGATTCAGTGAGCATATCCTTGCTATTGAGAAAGGCCGCCGTAGGCAGACCTGGCTCTCAAGAGAAGACAGGCTATGTGCTCACTGCCCACAAAATGAGGTGGAAACTGAGCTGCACTTCCTAACCTCCTGCTCAATGTATGATCATATTAGAGAGACATATTTCCCTCAGATAACACAGATCCACAAAGAATTCGAAAACAAATCCAATTTTGATAAACTCCCATATCTACTGGGTGAAATTCCACAGTGTGCCATCACAGCAGCAAGATTTGTGACCTGTTGCCACAAGAAAAGGGCAACCAGTGAAGAACAAACACCATTGTAAATACAACCCATATTTATGCTTATTTATTTTCCCTTGTGTACCCTTAACCATTTGTACATCGTCGCAACACTGTATATATACGTAATATGACATTTGTAATGTCTTAATTGTTTTGAAACTTCTGTTTGTGTAATGTTTACTGTTAATTTTTATTGTTTATTTCACTTTTGTATATTATCTACCTCACTTGCTTTGGCAATGTTAACACATGTTTCCCATGCCAATAAAGCCCATTGAATTGAATTGAATTGAGTGGGAGAGAAAGAGAGAGATGAACTTGTCAGTGGTCACAGTAAGGACCTGTAAAGCCTCTCAGGTTTTAGTGTAATGTCTTAGAGTCAGCCCCCTGGGGCTTCTGACACATGTCTCAGCTGACATCTCACAAACACCTCAGACACACAGTCAATCTCTTCTCTTTACACATGTTAGAAAACAATCATCCATCATAGTCAGTTAGTTAAGAGGGTTACTATTTTGATTAGTCAATGATAAAACCACATGCTGATCCAACTTCAGGCCTGCTTGTTTTCTGAATTCTTAAACTAATGTAAACTATTGTATGTTGCTTACACATTGTGTGTGTGTGTGTGTGTGTGTGTTTGTGTGCACTTGAGTTCTACCTGGTGTCTGTGTGTGTGTGTGCGTGCGTGGGTGCGTGTGCGTGTGTGTATGTGTGTGCGCTACCTACTTTGTGTGTTGTTGTGTGTTTCTGCCCACAGCAGCTCTGTGCCTCAGGCCTGTAGCCAGTCAGGTCAGAACAATAGAGGAGCTGCTCCCCCTGCTGCCACTCCCCTGAACTGTTCTCTCTCCTTCTGGTGTGTAACTGTATTCTGGACAGTACTCATTTGAAAGTGGTCTAAATGAGATGTTGTCCTGTGAAAAACGCTTAGTAAATGAGAGACAGTAGAATTGTCCTTGTCCACAATTGCCACTCCTGTCACTACTCTGCTCTGTGCTGGTTGCTCCTGTTCTTTCAGGAATGAGGTGGGTGTGTGTGTTCGTGTGTCCGTGCATACAGGCGTTTGTGTGTGTGTTACAGTGTTCACTATGCAGACAATTTCCATGACCTTCCTTTTGAAACAATAATGCAGATGGTTAATTGTACTTCTATAGTAATAAAACACATCCACTTATTGATTCACCATCATTTCTCCAAGTAGGCTATCCATAAGACATTTTCTCTACAAGAACTATTGAAAAATCCTTTTCTATCCTTGACATATGAAGTGAAATTAGAGATAAAACGCATCGGTCGTCAGTTCACAGTGTTGCCTCCGACACATTGGTGCAGCTGGCTTCCGGGTTAAGCGAGAAGTGTGTCAGGAAGCAGTGCAGTTTGGATCTCGAGCTTTGCCGATTCCTGTCTGGAATATGCGGGACGGTAGCGTCCCAACTGGCCAACATCCAGTGACAATGCAGAGCGCCAAATTCAAATAAATTACTATAAAATTTAAACTTTCATGAAATCACACATGCAAGATACCAAATTAAAGCTACACTTGTTGTGAATACAGGGCAACGTGTCATATTTCAAAAAGGCTTTTCGAAGAAAGCAAACGATGCTATCATCTGAGGATAGCACCATAGTAAACAAAGAGAGAGAAGCATATTTCAACCCTGCAGGCGCGACACAAAGGGAGCTTTTCAAGTCACTCGCCTCTAACAGAGTACACTTCTCTCTACCCTCGTTCTGAACAGTTACTTCTTAATTTCTCAAAGGAAAAACCTCAACCAATTTCTAAAGACTGGTGATATCCAGTGGAAGCGATGGGAACTGCAGGAAAGTCGATTAGAAATCTGGATTCACAATGAAAACTCATTGAAAAGAGAGTGACCTCAAAAAAAATTATCTGAACGGTTTGTCCTCTGGGTTTCGCCTGCCAAATAAGTTTTGTTATACTCACAGACATGATTCAAACAGTTTTAGAAACTTCAGAGGTTTTTTCTATCCAAATCTACTAATACTATGCATATCTTAGCTTCTGGGTCTGAGTAGCCGGCCGTTTACTTTGGACACACTTTTCATCCGGACGTAAAAATACTGCCCCCTGTCCCAAAGAAGTTGTTTAAGAGAGTTGCGGTGAGGAGACAAGATTGTAGCTATCAATTGGATATCACGAAAAAGGGGGTAACGCCATGGGCCAGAAACGTTTGAATACATTTGCCATGCTGTCAATCCAGCATGACTTCTGCCATGTTCAAAACAACTGGAAACTCAGAAATGGGAAATCTCAGACTTCAGTGAGTTCCAGACAACGGGGAACTCGGATAAAACTAGTTCCAAATGGGAAAATACGAAAAATAATTTTGAACTGTCATCCAACTTGGAATTCTATGTCGGAAAATCGGGCCTCTTTCTAGAGCCCACAAGAAGGACTGTCGCGTCACCTTCCTGTTCAAGTGAGCACAGCACAACAAGGTCAACCCAAAAATGGTTTGCATGATGCTGCGCAAATGATGTAACACGCCAGGGAGAAATGTATACGGTAGCCAAGAATGTAATACTAAGTGTATGTTGTGAAGTAAACAGTTAGTTGCCTATGTGCCTCACCCTAATCATTTGGTCACTTTCCTCCCTCATAACTTAGCCTACTGTTCTCACTTGGTGGTGCACATATAGCCTCTAACCTATCTTTGAGAAATGTAATCATTGAACATTGTAAGAGCTTTCATTGTCTGCTTAGAGTGGCTTGAGAAATTATTTACCCTCTTGGCATTTTCCTATTTTGTTGCTTTACAACCTGGAATTAAAATAATGTTTTGGGAGGGTCTGTATCATTTGATTTACACATGCCTACCACTTTGAAGATGCTAAATATTTTCAATTGTGAAACAGACAAGAAGACGTAAAACCTGAGCATGCATAACTATTCACCCCCCCAAAATCAGTACTTTGTAGTACTTTGTAATACTTTTGCAGCAATTACAGCTGCATGTCTCTTGGGGTATGTCTCTATAAGCTTGGCACATCTAGCCACTGGGATTTCTGCCCATTCTTCAAGGCAAAATTGCTCTAGCTCCTTCAAGTTGGATGGGTTCTGCTGGTGTACAGCAATATCTAAGTCATACCACAGATTCTCAATTGGATTGAGGTCTGGGCTTTGACTAGGCCATTCCAAGACATTTAAATGTTTCCCCTCATACCACTCGAGTGTTGCTTTAGCAGTATGCTAAGGGTCATTGTCCTGCCGGACGGTGAACCTCCATGCCGGTCTCAAATCTCTGGAAGACTGGAACTGGTTTCCCTCAAGAATGTCCCTGTATTTAGTGCCGTCCATCATTCCTTCAATTCTGACCAGTTTCCCAGTCGCTGCCGATGAAAAACATCCCCACAGCAGGATGCTGCCACTACCATGGTGTTCTTGACGTGATGAGAGGTGTTGGGTTTGCTCCAGACATAGCATTTTCCTTGATGGCAAAAAGCTCAATTTTAGTCTCACCTGACCAGAGTACCTTCTTCCATATGTTTGGAGAGTCTCCCACATGCATTTCCGGGGAACACCGAAATGTGTTTGCTTATTTTTCTCTTTAAGCATTGGCTTTTTTATGGCCACTCTTCCGTAAAGCCTAGCTCTGTGGAGTGTACGGCTTAAAGTGGTCCTATGGACAGATACTCCAATCTCCGCTGTGGAGCTTTGCAGCTCCTTCAGGGTTATCTTTAGTCTCTTTGTTGTCTCTCTGATTAATGTCCTCCTTGCCTGGTCCGTGAGTTTTGGTGGGTGGCCCTAACTTGGCAGGTTTGTTGTCGTGCTATATTCTTTCCATTTTTTAATAATGGATTTAATGGTGCTCCGTGGGATGTTTATATTTATAACCCAACCCTGAGCTGTACTTCTCCACAACTTTGTCCCTGACCTGTTTGGAGAGCTCCTTGGTCTTCATGGTGCCACTTGATTGGTGTTGCCTCTTGCTTAGTGGTGTTGCAGACTCTGGGGCCTTTCAGAACAGGTATATACTGAGATCATGTGACACTTCGAATGCAGACAGGTGAACTTTATTTAACTAATTATATGACTTCTGAATGTAATAGGTTGCACCAGATCTTATTTAGGGGCTTCATAGCAGGGTGAATACATACGCAGGCACCACTTTTCCGTTTTTTTTATTTTATTTCACTTCACCAATTTGGACTATTTTGTGTATGTCCATTACATGAAATCCAAATAAAAATCCATTTAAATTACATGTTGTAATGCAACAAAATAGGAAAAACACCAAGGGTGTGAATACTTTTGCAAGGCACTGTGTATGCCCCCTTTACTTATCCTACGGTTCTGACTTTGTGTACAGGGAGAATACGGCCCATGTCCTGAGTTCAGTTGCTGTACATTTCAAAAGTGCTGACCAAATAGTCCTAGCTCGCTCATTAATGTCTTAATCGAAATGACGCATTGCCTCTCATCCACTCGTCATTCCCTTATGCCATAGTTTGTACATCTCAATTGTCATTAGAAACAACATTTGTTTAAGCAAGTCAGCCATATCAGCTATGTTTTTTTAAAGGCAGTAAATGAGGCTGAATGAACTGTTTTCCTGCCAGACAAGGCTCTGCTGATAGCCAGATGTAGCAGTGGTAGGATGTTGGGACTGCTTATGTAGGCCCTAACAGTTTGTGGGCACCGTTTGTCACCATTATAGTTCAATGAATGAATACTTTAGTGTTGTATAGTGGCTTTGTTGGCATGCACAATTGATTTATTTTTATGTTTGCTCCAACAATATTTTTATACCAAAATCACCACTCTGCACTACATAGGGTGTCATTTGGGACTCATCCATTGTCTCAGAGTCAACTGAAAACAGGCACATGGGCCTGACAGCAAGAACACACATCGGACAGAAATGTGAAAGATGTCGAGAGGTGTTCTCAGAGTAATTAAACCAATCGACAGAAGCTTTTTCCTCTCCTTTTTCAGTGAGCTACGTGTGTCGCACACACACACACACACACACACACACACACACACACACACACACACACACACACACACACACACACACACACACACACACACACACACACACACACACACACACACACACACACACACACACACACACACACACAAGCACACAGCTAAGCATATCTGGAGAGTTTTAAGTGGCCATTGTCTGCTGTGTTACACGGGACATATGGTCAGCTGTCGTGTTGAACCAATTTATCAAAGGCTGAACTTGGCCCTAATTGTTCCACTTCAGCCCAGGCAGGTGCATGTTCATGGTCTCATTGAGGTGAGGTGCTCATTGAGTTGATTTTAATTTGTTGGAGGGTCCCCATACCCCTGACCACCATTCCCTATTAAAGGAGAAGTTCAGAAGTGTGTGTGTGTGTGTGTGTTTGACATAGTTTCTCTGTCAGTGCCTCTGAGAGAGAGTTGGGTGGTCTGGGGAGATAAACAGGACACAGCAGGCCTAGTGTCTGTGTTTACTCTGTGTTTGTACATGTTTGTGTGTGAGGAAGGCAGGGGAAGGTGAGAGAGAGGTATATAAGGAAGGAGGGAGGGAGTTTAAAAGGGGAAGCGTTTTTATAGGGCCGTGCCGCAGCTGGTCTCTGTAAACCCACCTCCATTCATCCATCTATTCCATCACCCCTCCATATCGCTCTCCACCCTGCTGAATGACAGACGGAAGTCATTTTTCATCAGAAATGTGAGTGTGTTTGTGTGAGTGTGTGTTTGCTTGACAGACAGTCTCTGCAACCATTACCAATTTGGCGTCAATTGTTTTTTCTTTTTCCGAGGTCTTGGCTGATTTCTTTTGATTTTCACATGACGTCAAGCAAAGAGGCACTGAGTTTGAAGGTAGGCCTTGAAATACATCCATAGGTACACCTCCAATTGACTCAGATGATGTCAATTCGCCTATCACAAGCTTCTAAAGCCATGACGTAATTTTCTGGAATTTTCCAAGCTGTTTAAACGTACAGTCAACTTAGTGTAGGTAAACTTCAGACCCACTGGAATTGTGATACAGTGAATAATAAGATAAATAATCTGTCTGTCTACAATTGTTGGAAAAATGTATTGTGTCATGCACAAAGTAGATGTCCTAACCGACTTGCCAAAATTATAGTTTGTTAAACAAGAAATGTGTGGAGTGGTTGAAAAACAAGTTTTAATGACTTCAACCTAAGCGCATGTAATCTTCCGATTTCATCTGTATGTTGATGCTTTTAGGGTTAAAGACGGCCTAAACAGCCATGTATTACTTCACCGCTCTCTCTCCTCTCTATTCTTGTCTCCTCTCATCTTTTCTTCCTCTTTTATTTTTCTCTTTTCATTCTCTCTCCCCATGTATCATGTTTTCTCCCAACTTTTCTACTCCAGGAGCACCGTTGAATATGTTTTAGACCTGCACGTGTGAAAACTTGTTGGCGAATGAAAGAAAAGAGGTTCAGAGACATTTAGAGTCGGCCCTCCTAGTTGTTACCTAATCCCATCTCTTTATCTCTGACAAGGTTTTTTTAATTTACAGATTCAGTGCGGCTTGAGGGGGTGGGGGGAGGGAGAGAGAGAGAGAGGAGAGAGAGAGAGAGAGAGAGAGAGAGAGAGAGAGAGAGAGAGAGAGAGAGAGAGAGAGAGAGAGAGAGAGAGAGAGAGAGAGGACTAGTCTTAATTAGGTTGGGTATTATCTGGGCTCTGGGAGGACAGGGTTCTCACACCGGGACTGTTTCGAATTACCCTAATTGGATTTTGAACAAAAACTCAACAAATACGCAGGGTTAAATAAATAGAGAGGGAGAAATTAGGGAGTTTGGCATAGGAGGAGGACAAGAAAGGGCCCTTTTGGTTGGGTCACGGTCAAGGTCCTCCTTTACAATTATTTTAAAACAAACAGTGGACAGACGTGACAAGCTTGCTCCAGGGTTAGCTGCATGGAGAGCTAGCGAGAAAAGGGACTGGGGCCCCAGTACTTGTTAGGACACGTGTCTAACTCATTCCACGGAGGGCCGAGTGTCTGCAGATTTGTCGCTCCTCCCTTGTCCTTTATAAATTAATTAAGGAACTACCCTCACCTGGTTGTCTAGGTCTTAAAACCAGAAGACACTAGGTCCTCCATGGAATGTATTAAACACCACTGGGTTAGGGGCTGGAGGCTGCCTCGGTACTGGGTCGTCTAGGAGCTTGGGGATCTCTGTACTGTCTATTATGTACTGAATACCCAGTTCTAGATGAAATAGGGGCTGCTGAACTGGGCAAAGTCTGGATAGGGAGTGTTAGTACTGGCTAGGGGCTTCCAATACTGACTAGAGTAGGGGCTAGGGATGTACAGAAATGTTTGCTTTATCCAAAATTACAACAAACAGCAATACCACAGACATGGAGGAGGCAAGTTGAAGGGAAAGATGTTAGGGAACTTGTTTGTCTGCCCTTTATTAAATACCAAAATTGGTCACCCCAAAATCTTAATGAATAGAAAAATACAGCAGATTTGAGGACCAAAATGTTGACAGCGGCCATCCTGGTTGCAAAATATTTTCGATATGCCGATTCCTTGGCGCATGGTTTATGAACTGATGCACAAAACAATGATATAAAACTTAAATTATTATACAAAATTCTTGCCACCAACATAATGTCATGTGCTGTATATGTGTACAAACATCTCAGCTCTGCAAATGTTCCTGCGAAGAAACAGAATAAATAGATCACTTTTTTCTGGTATTGTCCCGATGTTCACTGAACAAAAATATGAACACAACATGTAAAATGTTCGTCCCATGTTTCATGAGCAGAAATGAAAGATCCCAGAAATTTTCCGGGTTGGAGCGAGCCGGTCGCATCCGCGCTTCGGTCTGCAGGTTGTATAACTTTTTCATTACATTTCATTACATTTCATTATAGTACAACGGTCTGATTTGTCTAATCTTAGCAATTTCTTCTTAGCTAGCTACATAGTCGTCGTTGTATCAAAGATAATTGCGTAATTATCGTATTTCGTCGTCTCCTATCTGCCCAACACGTTCACCGTCTACCGTAGCACTGTAGTAACTATCACACTCAACTGAACGACTTGATTAGTGTAGTGTTAGCTAGCTACATAGTTGTCTTTGCTGTCTTCGTATCCAAGATAATTGTGTAGTTTAGAGTGTGGAGTCTTAGAGTGATAATTGCGTTATTATCGTATTTCGTCGTCCTCCTATCTGCCTAGCAGCTAGCCAGCTAGCATACGTTCACCGGCTACCGTAGCACTGTAGTAACTATCACACTCAACTGAACGACTTGATTAGTGTAGTATTAGCTAGCTACATAGTTGTCTTTGCTGTCTTCGTATCCAAGATAATTGTGTAGTTAGAGTGTGTAGTCTTAGAGTGATTATCTTAATTTACCGAGGTTAGCTAGCCAGCTATTTTGTCGTCCTTAACGTAGGAGACACTCCTAGCTAGCCAATAGCCAGCCAACGTCTACTGAATAGAACTTTCGCATTCGGTCGCATTCCGCTTCGCTCCACAGGTAGTATCACATTTTCATTTCATTTCATTACAGTCCCAACGGTGTGATTTGTTTGATCGTAGCTAGCTACATAGCTAGCTACATAGCCGTCTTTGTTTCAAAGATAATTGTGTAGTCTAGAGCGATTTTCTAGGTTAGCTAGCCAGCTATTGTCGTTCTCCTAACGCAACGTAACGTAACCAACACTGCTAGCTAGCCAGCTAGCCCCGAAAAGCAGCATTGTAGAAACTTCACACTCAACGGAACGACTTGATTAGGGTAGTGTCAACAACGCAGCTAGCCTACCTCAGCAGTACTGTATCATTTTAATCATTTTAGTCAATTAGATTCTTGCTACGTAAGCTTAACTTTCTGAACATTCGAGACGTGTAGTCCACTTGTCATTCCAATCTCCTCTGCATTAGCGTAGCCTCTTCTCTAGCCTGTCAACTATGTGTCTGTCTATCCCTGTTCTCTCCTCTCTGCACAGACCATACAAACGCTCCACACCGCATGGCCGCGGCCACCCTAATCTGGTGGTCCCAGCGCACGACCCACGTGGAGTTCCAGGTCTCCGGTAGCCTCTGGAACTGCCGATCTGCGGCCAACAAGGCAGAGTTAATCTCAGCCTATGCCTCCCTCCAGTCCCTCGACTTCTTGGCTCTGACGGAAACATGGATCACCACAGACAACACCGCTACTCCTACTGCTCTCTCTTCGTCCGCCCACGTGCTCTCGCACACCCCGAGAGCTTCTGGTCAGCGGGGTGGTGGCACCGGGATCCTCATCTCTCCCAAGTGGTCATTCTCTCTTTCTCCCCTTACCCATCTGTCTATCGCCTCCTTTGAATTCCATGCTGTCACAGTTACCAGCCCTTTCAAGCTTAACATCCTTATCATTAATCGCCCTCCAGGTTCCCTCGGAGAGTTCATCAATGAGCTTGATGCCTTGATAAGCTCCTTTCCTGAGGACGGCTCACCTCTTACAGTTCTGGGCGACTTTAACCTCCCCACGTCTACCTTTGACTCATTCCTCTCTGCCTCCTTCTTTCCACTCCTCTCCTCTTTTGACCTCACCCTCTCACCTTCCCCCCCTACTCACAAGGCAGGCAATACGCTCGACCTCATCTTTACTAGATGCTGTTCCTCCACTAACCTCATTGCAACTCCCCTCCAAGTCTCTGACCACTACCTTGTATCCTTTTCCCTCTCGCTCTCATCCAACACTTCCCACACTGCCCCTACTCGGATGGTATCGCGCCGTCCCAACCTTCGCTCTCTCCCCCGCTACTCTCTCCTCTTCCATCCTATCATCTCTTCCCTCTGCTCAAACCTTCTCCAACCTATCTCCTGATTCTGCCTCCTCAACCCTCCTCTCCTCCCTTTCTGCATCCTTTGACTCTCTATGTCCCCTATCCTCCAGGCCGGCTCGGTCCTCCCCTCCCGCTCCGTGGCTCGACGACTCATTGCGAGCTCACAGAACAGGGCTCCGGGCAGCCGAGCGGAAATGGAGGAAAACTCGCCTCCCTGCGGACCTGGCATCCTTTCACTCCCTCCTCTCTACATTTTCCTCCTCTGTCTCTGCTGCTAAAGCCACTTTCTACCACTCTAAATTCCAAGCATCTGCCTCTAACCCTAGGAAGCTCTTTGCCACCTTCTCCTCCCTCTTGAATCCTCCTCCCCCTCCCCACCCCTCCTCCCTCTCTGCAGATGACTTCGTCAACCATTTTGAAAAGAAGGTCGACGACATCCGATCCTCGTTTGCTAAGTCAAACGACACCGCTGGTTCTGCTCACACTGCCCTACCCTGTGCTCTGACCTCTTTCTCCCCTCTCTCTCCAGATGACATCTCGCGTCTTGTGACGGCCGGCCGCCCAACAACCTGCCCGCTTGACCCTATCCCCTCCTCTCTTCTCCAGACCATCTCCGGTGACCTTCTCCTTACCTCACCTCGCTCATCAACTCATCCCTGACCGCTGGCTACGTCCCTCCCGTCTTCAAGAGAGCGAGAGTTGCACCCTTCTGAAAAAAACCTACACTCGATCCCTCCGATGTCAACAACTACACACCAGTATCCCTTCTTTCTTTTCTCTCCAAAACTCTTGAACGTGCCATCCTTGGCCAGCTCTCCCGCTATCTCTCTCAGAATGACCTTCTTGATCCAAATCAGTCAGGTTTCAAGACTAGTCATTCAACTGAGACTGCTCTTCTCTGTATCACGGAGGCGCTCCGCACTGCTAAAGCTAACTCTCTCTCCTCTGCTCTCATCCTTCTAGACCTATCGGCTGCCTTCGATACTGTGAACCATCAGATCCTCCTCTCCACCCTCTCCGAGTTGGGCATCTCCGGCGCGGCCAACGCTTGGATTGCGTCCTACCTGACAGGTCGCTCCTACCAGGTGGCGTGGCGAGAATCCGTCTCCTCACCACGTGCTCTCACCACTGGTGTCCCCCAGGGCTCTGTTCTAGGCCCTCTCCTATTCTCGCTATACACCAAGTCACTTGGCTCTGTCATAACCTCACATGGTCTCTCCTATCATTGCTATGCAGACGACACACAATTAATCTTCTCCTTTCCCCCTTCTGACGACCAGGTGGCGAATCGCATCTCTGCATGTCTGGCAGACATATCAGTGTGGATGACGGATCATCACCTCAAGCTGAACCTCGGCAAGACGGAGCTGCTCTTCCTCCCGGGGAAGGACTGCCCGTTCCATGATCTCGCCATCACGCCATCACGGTTGACAACTCCATTGTGTGTCCCAGAGCGCTAAGAACCTTGGCGTGATCCTGGACAACACCCTGTCGTTCTCAAATAACATCAAGGCGGTGGCCCGTTCCTGTAGGTTCATGCTCTACAACATCCGCAGAGTACGACCCTGCCTCACACAGGAAGCGGCGCAGGTCCTAATCCAGGCACTTGTCATCTCCCGTCTGGATTACTGCAACTCGCTGTTGGCTGGGCTCCCTGCCTGTGCCATTAAACCCCTACAACTCATCCAGAACGCCGCAGCCCGTCTGGTGTTCAACCTTCCCAAGTTCTCTCACGTCACCCCGCTCCTCCGCTCTCTCCACTGGCTTCCAGTTGAAGCTCGCATCCGCTACAAGACCATGGTGCTTGCCTACGGAGCTGTGAGGGGAACGGCACCTCAGTACCTCCAGGCTCTGATCAGGCCCTACACCCAAACAAGGGCACTGCGTTCATCCACCTCTGGCCTGCTCGCCTCCCTACCACTGAGGAAGTACAGTTCCCGCTCAGCCCAGTCAAAACTGTTCGCTGCTCTGGCCCCCCAATGGTGGAACAAACTCCCTCACGACGCCAGGACAGCGGAGTCAATCACCACCTTCCGGAGACACCTGAAACCCCACCTCTTTAAGGAATACCTAGGATAGGATAAAGTAATCCTTCTCACCCCCCCCCTTAAAAGACCTAGATGCACTATTGTAAAGTGGCTGTTCCACTGGATGTCATAAGGTGAAAGCACCAATTTGTAAGTCGCTCTGGATAAGAGCGTCTGCTAAATGACTTAAATGTAAATGTAAATGTAAATGTTCCATACGCACAAATAACTTATTTCTAAAATGTTGTGCACAAATGTGTTTACATCCCTGTTAGTGAGCATTTCTCCTTTGCCAAGATAATCCATCCACCTGACATGTGTGGCATATTAAGAAGCTGATTAAACAGCATGATCATTACACAGGTCCACGTTGTGCTGGGGACAATAAAAGGCCTCTATAAAATGTGCAGTTTTGTCACACAACACAATGCCACAGATGTCTCAAGTTTTGAGGGAGCGTGCAATTGGCATACTGACTGCAGGAATGTCCACCATAGAATTTGGCAGTACGTACAACTGACATCAGAACTGCAGACCACGTGTGTGGCATCATGTAGACGAGCGGTTTGTGATTTTTGTGTTTTTGTCAATGTTGTGAAGGGAGTGCCCCGTGTTGGCAGTGGGGCTACAGTATAGGCTGACATAAGCTACGGACAACAAAAACAATTGTATTTTAACAATGGCAATTTGAATGCACAGAGATACGACATCCTGAAGCACACTGTTGTGCCATTCATCCGCCGCCATTATCTCATGTTACAGCATGATAACACACAGCCCCATGTGGTAAGGATCTGTACACAATTCCTTGAAGCTGAAAATGTACCATTTCTTCCATGGCCTGCATACTCACCAGACATGTCAACCATTGAGCATGTTTGGGATGCTCTGGATCAATATGTATGACAGTGTGTTCCAGTTCCTGCCAATCTCCAGCAACTTCGCACAGCCATTGAAGAGGATTGGGACGACATTCCAAGGGCCCCAATCAACATCCTGATCAACTGTATGTGAAGGAGATGTATCACAATGCATGAGGCAAATGGTGATCACACCAGATACTGACTGGTTTTCTGATCCACGCCCCTACCTTTTTTAAGGTATCTGTGACCAACAGATGCAAAGCTGTATTCCCAGTCATGTGAAATCCATAGATAAGGGCCTAATGAATTTATTTCAATTGACTGATTTCCTTATATGAACTGTGATGCAGTAAAATCATTGAAATTGTTGCATGTTGCTATTATATATTTGTTCAGTATAGCTTGTTTCTAGTCACAGGTTCAGAAATGGCTGAAGAATCACATTTACCTAAAATTAACCCTACAAACAGCACTGTTGGGAGATTTGGTAAGCCATAGTCAATCAGTCAACAATATAATAACATTTTTTGTAAAATATTAAACTTATGTAGATACTATACGATTAGAAAGGTTCAGAATTTACGTGAAACATCACCGCAGCGTTGAAAAATATATTGCACATGGAAATCCTAAGAGGGCGGTTTATGGAGAGAGTTAGGATTGACTGTCACGCCCTGGTCGAAGTATTTTGTTTTTATCTTCATGTATTGGGTCAGGCCAGGGTGTGGCATGGGGTTTTTGTATTGTGGTGTGTTTTGTCTTGCGGTTTTGGTGTTGGTATTGGGATTGTAGCTTAGTGGGGTATCTAGCAAAGTCTATGGCTGTCTGGAGTGGTTCTCAATCAGAGGCAGGTGTTTATCGTTGTCTCTGATTGGGAACCATATTTAGGCAGCCATATTCTTTGAGTTTGTCGTGGGTGATTGTCCTTAGTGTCTTTGTTCCTGTCGCTGTGTTAGTTGACAAGTATAGGCTGTTTCGGTTTTCGTTACGTTTATTGTTTTGTAGTGTTTGTGTTATTTCGTGTTTACGTTTGTTTGATTAAACATGGATCGCAATCTACACGCTGCGTTTTGGTCCGACTCTCCTTCACCACATCTAGAAAACCGTTACAGAATCACCCACCCTAAACGGACCAAGCAGCGTGTCAACAGGCAGGAGCAGCCCAAAGAGGAGATGTGAAATAAGGATTTCTGGACATGAGAGCAAGAACTGGATGGTAAAGGACCCTGGGCTCAGCCTGGAGAATATCGCCGCCCCAAGGAAGAACTGGAGGCGGCGAGAGCGGAGAGGCGCCGGTATGAGGAGGCAGCACGGCGACTCGGATGGAAGCCTTGAGAGTCAGCCCCAAAAATTTCTTGGGGGTGGGGGCTCAGGGAGAGTGTGGCAGAGTCAGGAGTCAGACCTGAGCCAACTCTCCCTGTTTATCGTGAGGAGCCAAGGAGGAGACCAAGACCAGAACCGGTGTTGGAGGTGAGCGAAGCAGAGACTGTGAAGGAGTTAATGGGGAAATTGGAGGAGAGAGAAATGAGGGAGTTGCTGTGTTGGTGCTTTTTGCATGGAATTCGCCAGACGGAACGTGTCGGGGATTTGATGGCACCTGAGTTAGCGCTCCATACTCGTCCTGAGGTGCGTGTTAGTCGGCTGGTGAAGTTGGTGCCAGCCTCACGCAACAGGCCTCCTGTGCACATCCCTAGCCATGCACGTCCTGTGCCAGCACTGCTCTCAAGATCTCCAGTACGCCTTCACGGTCTAGCCCATCCTGTGCCACCTCCACACACCAGCCCTCCGGTAGCAGCTCCCCGCACCAGGCTTCCTGTGCGTGTCCTCGGTTCAGTTCCACCAGTGCCAGCACCACGCATCAGGCCTACAGTGCGCCTCGCCTCTCCAGTGCTGTTGGAGTCTCCCGCCTGTTCAGCGCAGCCAGAGCCTTTCTCCTCTACAGCGCTGCTGGAGTCTCCTGTCTGTTCAGCGCAGCCAGAGCAGCCAGCCTGCATGGAGCAGCCAGAGCTGTCAGCCTGCATGGAGCAGTCAGAGCTGTCAGTCTGCATGGAGCAGCCAGAGCTGTCAGTCTGCATGGAGCAGCCAGAGATGTCAGTCTGCAAGGAGCTGCCAGTCTGCAAGGAGCTGCCAGTCTGCAAGGAGCTGCCAGTCTGCAAGGAGCTGCCAGTCTGCAAGGAGCTGCCAGTCTGCAAGGAGCTGCCAGTCTGCAAGGAGCTGTCAGTCTGCAAGGAGCTGCCAGTCTGTAAGAAGCCGCCAGAGCTGTCAGCCCACATGGAGCAGCCAGAGCCGCCAGTCAGCGTGGGTCAGCCAGAGCCGCCAGTCAGCGTGGAGCAGCCAGAGCCGACAGTCAGCATGGAGCAGCCAGATCTTTCAGTCTGCCCAGCGCCGCCAGTCTGCCCAGTGCCCCCAGTCTGCCCAGTGCCGCCAGTGCCGCCAGTCTGCCCAGCGCCGCCAGTCTGCCCAGCGCCGCCAGAACTGCCAGTTGGCCAGGATCTGCCAGTCAGCCAGGATCAGCCAGGATCCGCCAGAACTGCCAGAACTGCCAGGATCTGCCAGTCAGCCAGGATCTGCCAGTCAGCCAGGATCTGCCAGTCAGCCAGGATCCGCCAGTCAGCCAGGATCCGCCAGTCAGCCAGGATCTGCCAGATCCGCCAGTCTGCCAGGATCCGCCAGTCAGCCAGGATCCGCCAGAACTGCCAGTCGGCCAGGATCTGCCAGTCGGCCAGGATCCGCCAGTCAGCCAGGATCAGTTAGATCCGCCATTCAGCCAGGATCCGCCAGTCTGCCAGGATCCACCAGTCAGCCAGGATCCGCCAGAAGTGCCAGTCAGCCAGGATCCGCCAGGTCGGCCAGGATCCGCCAGTCGGCCAGGATCCGCCGGAACTGCCAGTCAGCCAGGATCTGCCAGTCGGCCAGGATAAGCCAGTCTGCCAGGATCTACCAGTCAGCCAGGATCCGCCAGAGGTGCCAGTCAGCCAGGATCTGCCGGAACCACCAGCCAGCCAGGATCTGGTAGATCCATCAACCTGCCTGAGCTTCCTCTCCTCTCACTCCTGAGCTTCCTCTCCTCTCACTCCTGAGCTTCCTCTCCTCTCACTCCCGAGCTTCCTCTCTCACTCCCGAGCTTCCTCACACTCCCGAGCTTCCTCTCACTCCCGAGCTTTCTCTCACTCCCGAGCTTCCCCTCAGTCCCGATCTGCTCCTCAGTCCAGTGGGTTATTGGGTGAGGACTACTAGGCCATGGTCGGCGGCGAGGGTGGACTATCCAGGGACACGAGTAGAGGGGACTAAGACATTGACTGAGTGGGGTCCACGTCCCGCGCCGGAGCTGCCACCATGGACAGACGCCCACCCGGACCCTCCCTATTGTTTTGAGGTGCGTTCGGGAGTCCGCACCTCAGGGGTTCTGTCACGCCCTGGTCGAAGTATTTTGTGTTTATCTTCATGTATTGGGTCAGGCCAGGGTGTGGCATGGGGTTTTTGTATTGTGGTGTGTTTTGTCTTGGGGTTTTGGTGTTGGTATTGGGATTATAGCTTAGTGGGGTATCTAGCAAAGTCTATGGCTGTCTGGAGTGGTTCTCAATCAGAGGCAGGTGTTTATCGTTGTCTCTGATTGGGAACCATATTTAGGCAGCCATATTCTTTGAGTTTGTCGTGGGTGATTGTCCTTAGTGTCTTTGTTCCTGTCGCTGTGTTAGTTGACAAGTATAGGCTGTTTCGGTTTTCGTTACGTTTATTGTTTTGTAGTGTTTGTTATTTCGTGTTTACGTTTGATTAAACATGGCTCGCAATCTACACGCTGCGTTTTGGTCCGACTCTCCTTCACCACACCTAGAAAACCGTTACATTGACTGAGAGTAGCTGAGGATTTAAAGACTCATGTTTAAAAGCTCATGTTCTATAATAGTTATGACGTAAAACACGGTGTACACTCAGAGACCAGTTTGTTAGGTACACCACCACATTCCCGAAAATGGTTCTCTCATACAGACAGTATGTCATGTGGCCTTGGCTTGCAAAATAAAGTAGGCAGACAGTTATTGAGGCACTCAGTTACTGTTTGATTTAATGTTAAAATGAGCAAAAAGAGTGACATAAGCTACTTTGAGCTTGGTATGATCGTCGTTGCCAGTCGTGGAAGCCCATATATAATAGTTTAGACTAAAAACACACTATACACTCAGTAGCCAGTTTATTAGGTACACCACCCTGTTCACGAAAATGGTTCATTCATACAGACAGCGAGTCACAAGGCAGTGGCTTGCTATATAAAGCAGGCAGACAGTTATCGAGGCATTCAGTTAATGTTTGATTTAATGTTAGAATAGGCAAAACGAGTGACTTTAAGCGTCTTTGAGCGTGGAATGATCGTCGGTGCCAGGCGCGCCAGTTCCAGTAACTCAGAAAAGGCCAGCCTCTTGGGCTTTCACGCACTACAGTGTCTAGGTTTTACTGAAGCAAACACATCAAGTCTGCGGCAGTCCCGTTGGCGAAAACAGCTCGCTGATGAAACGTTGAAGGAATAGGGTAAGAATCCTGTCAGCGAGAGCCACAAACAGGTAAATCGCAGTGCAGTACAACAGCTGTGTGCAGAACGGAATCTCCGAACGCACAACTCGTCGGTCTATGTCGTGGATGGGCTTTTGCAGCAGAAGACCACACCAGGTTCCACTCCTATCACCTAAAAACAAGAAGTGGCTAGAGTGGGCACGCGATCACTAACATTTAAGGAGTGGAAAAATGTTGCCTGGTCAAACTAATCGCAGTTCCTGTTGTGTCATGTTGATGGCAGTCAGGATTTGGCATAAGCAGCATGAGTCCATGGCCCCATCCTGTCATCGGCGCAGGCTTGTGGAGCTGGTGTAATGGTATTGGGAATATTTTCCTGGCGCACGTTAGGCCCCTTGATACCAATTGAGCAATGTTTCCATGCCCCGAATAATTCAGACTGTTCTTGAGACAAAGGGGGGTCCGACCCGGTACTAGATGTGTGTACCTAATAAACTAGTATACATTTCTTACTGCCGCTATTTTCTTTGAAACCAGAGAATGTTTACTACCACCACCATAACTTAATAGTGCAGTATAGCTCCAGTATTCCTGAGTAATATCTACTGTGAATAAGTTAAGGACAATGTATAATATCAATTATTTCCCCCTTCCTACACACATTTAGAAATGAACACTTCCCGAAGGACAAAGAACTGCATTAACATTCCCAGTTCCAGAAGTGTGAATGTATTCCGGAGAGGCAGAGAACATTCCATGTTCTGGAGAATAATGGTGTTCTCATGGTTGATGGAATTAAGGAAAATTACTGGAAGACATGCATCTTCCCATATGGCCTATTCTTAATCACAGGTGCAATTCCAGATCAATTACACAGACAGCAGCCCTTGGAAAGCTGAAACATAATTATGACAGGAATGAAAACGATATGACTGAAATAGACTAGAATGGAATGAAATAAAAAATGTAAAGGATTTTTCTGGGTGAGAGTGAAGGTGAGATTGTGAAGATGTTTTTTAAACATTGTGTATGATAGGTTTATTTCTAAGTTCATTAAAGCAATCTGCCACTGTACCTCCATGTAATCGAAATCACAACTAGTATGAGATAATTATGAATCAATCGTATTTAATACAAATAAAAATATCAAAAAGTAGTTTCTCTCATCCGACGGGAATTGAGTGAGTTTCGAGAGGAGCAAACTCCTTTATAGATTACATTGTGTGTATGGCGTGATGTTAGGTGAATTAATTAAGCATATTGATCGCGCAGCAGCAATGCAGTGTGGATTTTTAATTAGCGCATGCTTGAGTGTATTAATACTCCTCTGCTCTACCTGAGTGGAACCAAGTGGAACTGAGCACGTCAGCGGAAAACACTGCTCGTCGTCGTGCACACTTACCATGCCCTCGCTACACTTCCTTCCCCCTGCATTCCAAACCCTGGATTAACTCACAGTCATGTACACACACGTTCACTTGTAGAACGAATATATGAATGTACAGATACATGCACACACAAACAAAAACAAATGAATTCCAAAACCATGTATTAACTCCCAAGTCTCATTTTCAGCCTGGGACCTGGGCAACCATTTTAGTGATTCTTCCTCTGCCTTTCATTTGGAAGGATTTGGATTATGTTGCCCATAGATACTGATCTAATGTCAGATTTGACCTCCCCCTGATGTAGATGGTTCAATTTAAGGGATGGTACAATGATCCTAAATCTATTCCTATTAGACACTTTTACCCAAAGCTCCTTTTGAAATGTTAACACCGCAGAGTGTCGCTCAATAACACCACGCAGTGTCAAGATGCACACACACAAACACACACACACACACACACACATACACACATACACACACACACAAGCACACAGCTAAACATATCTGGAGAGTTTTCAGTGGCCATTGTCTGCTGTTTTACACGGGACATATGGTCAACTGTCGTGTTCACATGAACCAGATGTACAAACACACACACAAACACACACTTCTCCCCACTCACACACATACTCAACATACACATACACATACTCAACACAAACACAAACTTTTCCCCACTCACACACTTGATTCTCTCTCCACTGTGTACTCTATTTTAACAAACCTAACGCAATGGTAAATCTAAGTGCTGGTCGTTGCGCTATGGATATATGGGCAGGTTAGCTGGGGGTGGCACGAAAGGGCTGGCTTTTGATGTATAAGCAAGTTGTGCGTGTGTTGACGCTTGGCCCCTCACTGGCAAATCCGAACGTTCTCCATGACTAAATATGTGGTTGCTTCAAGTTGTGTATTTAGGGTATTTTATGTATTGCTTTGTCATCAACACAAATTTGAATTTTAGTCCGCTGTAGCCTAGTTCGTTAAAGACATTGTTGAACATGTTTACAGTCCACATTGTTCTAATTGCGAAAGGAGAAGAGGACACCTAGTCAGTTGCACAACTGACTGCATTCAAACGAAATGTGTCTTCTGCATTTAACCCAACCCGACTGAATCAGAGATGTGCGGGGGCCGCCCGCACCCAGGTCATCAGTGCCTGGGGAGCGTTGCTTTAATATGCATATACATTGTTAAACAGGCCATAACATTCACACTGATATAGGGGCTAGGCCTACTGTAAATTGGGCAATTCTAATCCAATTCTAAAAAACATAGGTTATGTCTAAATGTAGTTCCAAGCACCATGATTTGCTCCTGGGTGTATAATACAGACAAGACAACTCAGACTATGGAGGGTTTTAGCACAACCAAACTTTTCACAGGAGATGGATAAAGATCCGATGTGAAGAGAAAGAGGGAATGTCCACTCACCGTTTATACTCCTCGCAAATGTATTGTTTTATAAACATCATGGGACCCTCTCACAGATCATATTGTCACTTCTCCAGAAATAGCAGGAAAACCATGTATGTTATCACCACAAACCCATGGACGGAGAATCTTAAACGAAAAACGATCAATCTGTTTTTTAAACCAGCAACAATATTTCTAAAAAGGATGGGGTCAGAAGCATATCATAAGTGACTTCTCTTGTTCCATGGCATGTACACGTAGGCCTAAATGTCTTTACGCATAGCATTCGCACAGAAAATCTGTTGTTGATATGGCATGACAGGAGGATTGAGTAGTTTGGACAAGGAGCACTCTTCGAAAATGGGAATGCATAGCCTACTTGAACAAGCGAATGTGAATTGTGAATAATGAAAAGCGAAATATTTAATAGCACTCTCAGAAGACCATTTAAACCCCATTTATTCTACTTTTGGCTAACGGTCAAGATTAAAAGATGTACCTGTGCGATGCAGCTAAACCATCCCTGATTAAGGGGATGCTTGCTTGTTTTTTATCCAATTAAAAGAAATGGTTGGAAACCAGTTATTTTTTTATGTTTCTAAATACAAGAATCACGGGCACAAAAGGCACCTCTCCTTCCATGGGCACTGTGCGTCACGCCTGGATAGGCTGCTCTTCCACTCTCAAAATCCATGCTATTATCAACTACGTTACCGTTAAGACCTGCTTTTTGTGAGTCTTAAAACTTCCCATTAGCGCTGAATGAAATTGGCACATTTGCACTTGTTTTTGAGGACACATCTCAAATATTGCCACACCTCCCACCTCAGGACAAGTGACTTGTTTTTTGTCAAACCTGGCATTAGGGCTGAAAAAAGACAGTGTGGCAGTTTTTACATAACACAATAGCCTTCTGCCTAGAACCTGGGCAACCATTTCATGGCCGCAATTTCCTCCCCTGCCTCTGCTTTTTTCATGCTGAATGGGGTCCGATGAACACTGACACACTCGCCTCCACAGTAACCCAGTAAGCCCATTGTGTGCCCTCCCCTGGAGGGCTCCCCTGACCTCCCGCATACAGCCATATACTCACAGCTCTTCTCATATACTGTATCTGCTCTGTTTAAAGATGACATCTCTACAACACTGCACTAACATTACAGACACCGGTAGAGGATATTCTACCTCATTGGGAGAATCTCAATTGCATACTTCTCACATCCTCTCTCCTTGCCAAGAGAGGATGCGAGAAGGTCCATCCCCTCTGACCTTCTCCAATGAGTTTTGAGAAGGAGGAGATAGGAGATAGGATGTGAGGAGTATGCATTTTGGGATTCTCCCATTCACACCCAGTTGAGTTCATATGAGGTAAAGAGTTCAGGCTAAGTGCTCCAAAATCCACACTATCATACCAACTTAGATTGAGAGTGTACTAGGCAAGTAGCATGTTTGTGTGTGGCAATTTAGTGCGTTAAAACTCTGAGCATAACTCAGAATAAAACTTTTCAGAATGTTGAAGGGATTTTTTTTTGTTATGTACATTTCTCTGGGTAGGTATATTATGTTTAGAGAACATTAGGGGAATGAGGAAATAACATTTCAAAAATGTTCCAAGTGTATTTCTCTTGTTGGGTACTGTGCAGTGTGTAGACAATGTTCAGGACATGTTGAGGGAAGGTTTGTAATGGTTTCAGGTGTTCCTTTACAGTCCCATATGTTGTGCACCTGTCTCAATAGCCCCCGTTTGTCCATCTGCCTAGATGCAGACAATAAGGGTGTCAAACTGATGTTTAGTTTTCCTCTCAGGGTGAGACACACCCCGTTCTGTCTTCACATGGTACAGCCTAACGTGCTGAGGACCATCGATCAGTTCTGACCTGACACAGTTCCAGGTATATGCCTTGATAAGCTCCTTTCCTGAGGACGGCTCACCTCTCACAGTTCTGGGCGACTTTAACCTCCCCACGCCTACCTTTGACTCATTCCTCTCTGCCTCCTTCTTTCCACTCCTCTCCTCTTTTGACCTCACCCTCTCACCTTCCCCCTACTCACAAGGCAGGAAATACGCTCGACCTCATCTTTACTAGATGCTGTTCTTCCACTAACCTCGTTGCAACTCCCCTCCAAGTCTCCGACCACTACCTTGTATCCTTTTCCCTCTCGCTCTCATCCAACACTTCCCACACTGCCCCTACTCGGATGGTATCGCGCCGTCCCAACCTTCGCTCTCTCTCCCCCGCTACTCTCTCCTCTTCCATCCTATCATCTCTTCCCTCTGCTCAAACCTTCTCCAACCTATCTCCTGATTCTGCCTCCTCAACCCTCCTCTCCTCCCTTTCTGCATCCTTTGACTCTCTATGTCCCCTATCCTCCAGGCCGGCTCGGTCCTCCCCTCCCGCTCCGTGGCTCAACGACTCATTGCGAGCTCACAGAACAGGGCTCCGGGCAGCCGAGCGGAAATGGAGGAAAACTCGCCTCCCTGCGGACCTGACATCCTTTCACTCCCTCCTCTCTACATTTTCCTCTTCTCTCTCTGCTGCTAAAGCCACTTTCTACCACTCTAAATTCCAAGCATCTGCCTCTAACCCTAGGAAGCTCTTTGCAACCTTCTCCTCCCTCCTGAATCCTCCTCCCCCTCCCCCTCCTCCCTAGCTGCAGATGACTTCGTCAACCATTTTGAAAAGAAGGTCGACGACATCCGATCCTCGTTTGCTAAGTCAAACGACACCGCTGGTTCTGCTCACACTGCCCTACCCTGTGCTCTGACCTCTTTCTCCCTCTCTCTCCAGATGAAATCTCGCGTCTTGTGACGGCCGGCCGCCCTACAACCTGCCCGCTTGACCCTATCCCCTCCTCTCTTCTCCAGACCATTTCCGGAGACCTCCTCCCTTACCTCACCTCGCTCATCAACTCATCCCTGACCGCTGGCTACGTCCCTTCCGTCTTCAAGAGAGCGAGAGTTGCACCCCTTCTGAAAAAACCTACACTCGATCCCTCCGATGTCAACAACTACAGACCAGTATCCCTTCTTTCTTTTCTCTCCAAAACTCTTGAACGTGCCGTCCTTGGCCAGCTCTCCCGCTATCTCTCTCAGAATGACCTTCTTGATCCAAATCAGTCAGGTTTCAAGACTAGTCATTCAACTGAGACTGCTCTTCTCTGTATCACGGAGGCGCTCCGCACTGCTAAAGCTAACTCTCTCTCCTCTGCTCTCATCCTTCTAGACCTATCGGCTGCCTTCGATACTGTGAACCATCAGATCCTCCTCTCCACCCTCTCCGAGTTGGGCATCTCCGGCGCGGCCCACGCTTGATTGCGTCCTACCTGACAGGTCGCTCCTACCAGGTGGCGTGGCGAGAATCCGTCTCCACACCACGTGCTCTCACCACTGGTGTCCCCAGGGCTCTGTTCTAGGCCCTCTCCTATTCTCGCTATACACCAAGTCACTTGGCTCTGTCATAACCTCACATGGTCTCTCCTATCATTGCTATGCAGACGACACACAATTAATCTTCTCCTTTCCCCCTTCTGATGACCAGGTGGCGAATCGCATCTCTGCATGTCTGGCAGACATATCCGTGTGGATGACGGATCACCACCTCAAGCTGAACCTCGGCAAGACGGAGCTGCTCTTCCTCCCGGGAAGGACTGCCCGTTCCATGATCTCGCCATCACGGTTGACAACTCCATTGTTTCCTCCTCCCAGAGCGCTAAGAACCTTGGCGTGATCCTGGACAACACCCTGTCGTTCTCAACTAACATCAAGGCGGTGGCCCGTTCCTGTAGGTTCATGCTCTACAACATCCGCAGAGTACGACCCTGCCTCACACAGGAAGCGGCGCAGGTCCTAATCCAGGCACTTGTCATCTCCCGTCTGGATTACTGCAACTCGCTGTTGGCTGGGCTCCCTGCCTGTGCCATTAAACCCCTACAACTCATCCAGAACGCCGCAGCCCGTCTGGTGTTCAACCTTCCCAAGTTCTCTCACGTCACCCCGCTCCTCCGCTCCCTCCACTGGCTTCCAGTTGAAGCTCGCATCCGCTACAAGACCATGGTGCTTGCCTACGGAGCTGTGAGGGGAACGGCACCTCAGTACCTCCAGGCTCTGATCAGGCCCTACACCCAAACAAGGGCACTGCGTTCATCCACCTCTGGCCTGCTCGCCTCCCTACCACTGAGGAAGTACAGTTCCCGCTCAGCCCAGTCAAAACTGTTCGCTGCTCTGGCCCCCAATGGTGGAACAAATTCCCTCACGACGCCAGGACAGCGGAGTCAATCACCACCTTCCGGAGACACCTGAAACCCCACCTCTTTAAGGAATACCTAGGATAGGATAAAGTAATCCCTCTCACCCCCCCTCCCCCTGAAAAGATTTAGATGCACTACTGTTCCACTGGAGGTCATAAGGTGAATGCACCAATTTGTAAGTCGCTCTGGATAAGAGCGTCTGCTAAATGACTTAAATGTTAAATGTAAATGTATTCTTTTCTTTTCACAACGAATGTTAGCATCTCATGCTAACATTCGCTAATCGGGTAATCTTTAAAAAAAACATCCCCAAAAGCTTGCACATACTGCAGTCGAACCTTTTCTGCAAAATGATCACTCTGCTCTTTAAGTCCCAATACGAAATAAATATTTTGAAACTGTTTCAAGTGATTTCAAGTCAAACTTTTCTCGTCAAACCCCACTGGGCACACACTGGTTGAATCAGCATTGTTTACACGTCATTTCAATGATATGACGTTGAACCAACGTGGAATAGACGTTGCATTGATGTCTGATCCCAGTTGGACTGCTCTCTGTGCAGTTTTACCTCACACTTTTTGTTGCATTTTTGTTGCATTTTGTCCTATTTACAAAGATTATTTCCCTCTTGAACCCTGCTTCTGTGTGGCATTCCCTCTCTCCTCTCTACTCCCTCACTTCTGGTGACTCACAGATTCTTGCCCTCTCTCTCTGCTCTCCCATCGATTAGCCAGCCTGCCGAGTGCTGTAACAGCCGGACCACCTCTCCACTGCTTTGCAGGCTTTCATGTTCTCTAAGTCCTTGGCTCTGTTCATTAAACTCCCCAGCACGGTTTGTTTAGACTGTTTGTCAATCCAGGAACTCTTTATAGACTAACTTTCTCCCAGCCCTCACTTACGAGTGAGTCTCCCTCGATCTCCCTCGATCTCTGCCTGCCTCTCGTAGTCTTTGCGTCAATATGTGTATCTGTATTTTTGTGCACTTGTTGATACATTTTTGGTTGGGGCAAATCAAGTCTTGAATTTCAAAGTGGAAAGTATACACTTCAGAAGCCTTTTAAAAACTCAAATACGCTACAAGTTTGCATTTCCTGCCGCGCAGGACAATTCTTAGCAACAAAAGGACGACTCCAAACTTTCCCCTTGCCCCCCCACTGGATTTCTCCTCTTTCTCCTTTTCCCCTGATCCCTCCACCCTGTACCTCTCTCATTGGTGGATCCCTGTTGATTAGGCCCGGTGTCAGTTTAGCCAACCTTATCGGTGCATATTTTAGCTATGCAGATGAGGGAGGGCCAGCGGAGGTTCACAACTCTGTAGGGCGAAGATGATGCTGTCTCCACTTGGCACTGGTGTGACCACACGCACACACACGTCGTTCTTCCTGACGCCTACGCACACAGAGGAATAAATATAATTCTCTCTCTTTCTCAGTCTCTCTTTTTCTTTCCCTCTCCCTCTCCCTCCACCTCAAACACACACACCGTGAGATCAAACACAGGGCCTTGGGCGGTCTCTTTATTATGTATGAGTGGGTCTAGCCTACAGGTGCCTAGTCTCATGATTGGGAGAGCCAGACAACCAGAGAGAGACCAATGTTGCGTCAGCTGCTGACCCAGGGAAGGTAGTGGGATGTGAGGCTATGAGTGGCCTGGCGGTGGCCGGTTGAGCCACGGTGCTGGAGCTCAGTGCGGCCTGGTCTCATAGACAAGACGTAACATAGTATTTGTAAATCTGGGACCTTCAAATTATAGTGGTATGATAAGTTATGTTTGGTATGGTTACATAAAACAGGAGGCTACTTAACTTCTTGCGTCGAGCCAACCCGGATCCGGGATCATGACTACAGCCTCAAGCCCATTACCATAACGCAACGTTAACTATTCATGAAAATCGCAAATGAAATGAAATCAATATGCTAGCTCTCATGCTTAGCCTTTTGTTAACAACACTGTCATCTCAGATTTTCAAAAATATGCTTCTCTACCATAGCAAAACTAGCATTTAGCATTTAGTGTTAGCATTAGCATTTAGCGTTAGCATCACCAGGCAACATTTTCACAAAACCAGCAAAAACATTCAATAAATCATTTACCTTTGAAGAACTTTGGATGTTTTCAATGAGGAGACTCTCAGTTAGATAGCAAATGTTCAGTTTTTCCTGAAAGATTTTTTGTGCAGGAGAAATCGGTCCGTTTGGTGCGTCACGTTTGGCTACCAAAAAACCCAGAAAATTCAGTTATCCAAACGCCGAACTTTTTTCCAAATTAACTCCATAATATCGACTGAAACATGGCAAACGTTGTTTAGAACCAATCCTCAAGGTGTTTTTCACATATCTCTTCAATGATGTATCGTTCCTGGAAGTGTGCCACTGGGAATTACGCCCCAACTTAGACAAAGGACACCGGACGGACCCCTGGCAAATGTAGTCTCTTATTGCCAATCTTCCAATGATATGCCTACAAATACGTCACAATGCGGCAGACATCTTGGACGAACGGCAGAGAGCATAAGCTCGTTCACAGCACATTCACAGCCATATAAGGAGACGATAGTAAAACAGAGCTTCAGAAATTCAGCTCATTTCCTGTTTGAGGTTACATCTTGGTTTTGCCTGTAGCATCATTTCTGGGGCACTCACAGATAATATCTTTGCAGTTTTGAAAACGTCAGAGTGTTTTCTTTAAAAAGCTGCCAATTATATGCATAGTCGAGCATCTTTTCGTGACAAAATATTGCGCTTAAAACGGGAAAGTTTTTTTTATCCAATAATGACATAGCGCCCCCATAGGTTGAAAAGGTTAAGGCAAAAACAAAAGTAAGGTGGTTGGTCGGTATGGATGGCTGAGTGTATAACAGAATAGACAGATTTCATCCCCTTTGACATATTCCACATTTTGTTGTGTTACAGCCTGAGTTCAAAATGGATAAAATGTTTTTATTTTCTCAACAATCTATACACAATAGCCCATTATGACAAAGTGAAAATATGTTTTTAGAAACGTATGCCGACTTATTGAAAATTAAAAACAGAAATATCTAATTTACACAAGCATTCACACCCCTGAGTAAATATTTTGCAAATTTCCACACCTGGATTGTGCAACATCTGCCCATTACTATTTTCAAAATTCTTCAATCTCTGTCAAATTGGTTGTTGATCATTGCTAGACAACCATTTCCAGGTCTTGCCATAGATTTTCAAGTAAATTTAAGTCAAACCTGTAACTTGGCCACTCAGGAACATTCACTGTCTTCTTGGTAAGCAACTCCAGTGGAGATTTGGCCTTGTGTTTTATGTTATTGTCCTGGTGTAAAGTAAATTAAATCTCGCAGTGTCTGGTGAAAAGCAGATTGAACCAGGTTTTCCTCTATGATTTTGCATGTTCTTAGCCCCATTCATACATTTTTTTATCCTGAAAAACACAAATATTCAGACCCTTTACTCAGTACTTTGTTGAAGCACCTTTGGCAGCGATTACAGCCTCAAGTCTTCTTGAGTATGACTCTACAAGCTCCGCAAACCTGATCATCAAGGATCTCTCTGTACTTTGCTCAGTTAATATTTCCCTCGATTCTGACTAGTCTCCCAGTCCCTACTGCTGAAAAACATCCCCAAAGCATGATGCTGCCACCACCATGCATCACCGTAGGGATGATGCCAGGTTTCCTCCAGATGTGACGCTTGGCATTCAGGCTAAAGAGGTAAATCTTGGTTTCATCAGACCAGAGAATCTTATTTCTCATAGTCTGAGAGTCCTTTAAGTGCCTTTTGGCAAACTCCAAGCAGGCTGTCGTGCCGTTTACTGAGGAGTGGCTTCCGTTTGGCCGCTCTACCATAAAGGCCACTCTACCACAAGCATTTCGTTACACCTTCAATAACATCTGCTAAACACGTGTATGTGACAAATAACTTTTGATTTTATTTGATTGGTGGCGTGCTGAAGAGACGGTTGTCCTTCTGGAATGTCCTCCCATCTCCACAGAGGAACTTCAGAGCTCTGTCAGAGCTCACCTGTAATGGTTTTCCTCCTCTTCGTCTGAAGAGGAGGTGTAGCAAGGATCGGACCAAGATGCGGCGTGGTAAGTGTCCATGGTTGTTTATTTAAAAACATGAACTGAACACTCAATGAATACAAAACAATAAACGTGAACAAAACCGAAACAGTACCGTGTGGCGAACAAACACAGACACGGAAACAATCACCCACAAACACACAGTGAAACCCAGGCTACCTAAGTATGATTCTCAATCAGAGACAACAAATGACACCTGCCTCTGATTGAGAACCATACTAGGCCGAAACATAGAAATTCCCAACACCAAGAAAAACAAACATAGACAACCCACCCAACTCACGCCCTGACCATACTAAATAAATACAAAACAAAGGAAATTTAGGTCAGAACGTGACAGTACCCCCCCCCCAAAGGTGCGGACTCCGGCCGCAAAACCTTGACCTATAGGGGAGGGTCTGGGTGGGCGTCTGTCCGCGGTGGCGGTTCTGGTGTGGGACGCGGACCCCATTTCAACATTGTCTTAGTCCGCCTTATTGTCCGCCTCCGTGGCTTTCTCACCATGGCCACCCCTCTCAATGGCAGCTCGGGACAGAGGGGCAGGAGCTCTGGACAGAGGGGCAGGAGCTCGGGACAGAGGGACAGGAGCTCGGGACAGAGGGACAGGAGCTCGGGACAGAGGGACAGGAGCTCGGGACAGAGGGACAGGGGCTCTGGCGCCTCTGGGCTGAGGGGCTCTGGCGCCTCTGGGCTGAGGGGCTCTGGCGCCTCTGGGCTGAGGGGCTCTGGCGCCTCTGGGCTGAGGGGCTCCGGACAGGCGGGAGGCTCCGGCAGCGGCGCCGGACAGGCGGGACGCTCCGGCAGCGGCGGCGGACAGGCGGGACGCTCCGGCAGCGGCGCCGGACAGGCGGGAGGCTCCGGCAGCGGCGCAGGACAGGCGGGAGGCTCCGGCAGCGGCGCAGGACAGGCGGGAGGCTCCGGCAGCGGCGCCGGACAGGCGGGAGACTGCGGCAGTGGCGCCGGACAGGCGGGAGGCTCCGGCAGCGGCGCCGGACAGGCGGGAGGCTCCGGCAGCGGCGCCGGACAGGCGGGAGGCTCCGGCAGCGGCGCCGGACAGGCGGGACTACCTGCAGGGAGGAGACAGAGAGACAGCCTGGTGCGTGGGGCTGCCACAGGAACCACCAGGCTGGGGAGACCTTCAGGAGGCTTGGTGTTAGGAGGAGTCTGAAAGACCGGGCTGTGGGGGAGCACTGGAGCTCTGGTGCGCAACCTTGGCACCACTTCCCCAGGCTGGACAACTACTCTAGCCCGGACCCTCCAGAGTGCAGGCACAGGTTGAACCGGGCTGTGGGTAAGCACGGGAGATCTAGTGCTTACTACACGCACCTCTCCCTTTGGCTCCACTCCCACATTTGCCCGGCACGAGCGGAGCGCGGGCAGAGGACGCACTGCACCCTCCCAGCGCCCCGGAGACACAGCACGCAGAGCCGGCGCAGGATAACCTGGACCAAAACTGCGTACCGGCGACCAGACCCGCTGAGCAGGCACCATACGCCCTGGCTCAATGCCCGCACTCGCATGGCACTCTCGGGGGGCTGCCCTATAGCGCACCGGGCTATGGGCACGCACTGGCGACACCGTGCGCTTAACACGGTGCCTGACCAGTAATGCGCTGCTTATCATAAGCACGAGGAGTGAGCTCAGGTCTGCTACCTGGCTTAGTACCACACCTCGTGTGCCCCCCCCAAAAAATAATTTGGGGCTGCCTCTCGTACCTGTCGCACTGCCGTGCTGGCTCCTCACATCGCTGGCTCCTCTCTCCGGCTGCCTCCGCTCTCCTAGCTGCCTCCACCTGTTCCCATGGAAGGCGATCCTTTCCCGCCAGGATCTCCTCCCAGGTGTAGCAACCCTTGCCGTCCAATACATCCTCCCATGTCCATTCCTCCTGTGATGCTGGCCGCTGTGGTTGCTGCTGCTGCTGCTGTCGTCGCTGCGGTTTTTTACCACGCCGCTCAGCTTTCGCTGCCTCCAGCTCTGCTTTAGGGCGGCGATTTTCCCCAGCCTGTGCCCAGGGTCCCTCTCTGTTCAGTATCTGCTCCCATGTCCAGGAGTCCTGTGATGCTGGCCGCTGTTGCTGCTGCTGCTGCTGTCGTCGCTGCTGTTTTTTACCACGCCGCTCGGTCCTTGGTGGGTGGGTGATTCTGTAATGGTTTTCCTCCTCTTCGTCTGAAGAGGAGGTGTAGCAAGGATCGGACCAAGATGCGGCGTGGTAAGTGTCCATGGTTGTTTATTTAAAAACATGAACTGAACACTCAATGAATACAAAACAATAAACGTGAACAAAACCGAAACAGTACCGTGTGGCGAACAAACACAGACACGGAAACAATCACCCACAAACACACAGTGAAACCCAGGCTACCTAAGTATGATTCTCAATCAGAGACAACTAATGACACCTGCCTCTGATTGAGAACCATACTAGGCCGAAACATAGAAATTCCCAACACCAAGAAAAACAAACATAGACAACCCACCCAACTCACGCCCTGACCATACTAAATAAATACAAAACAAAGGAAATTTAGGTCAGAACGTGACATCACCTCCCTGCCCAAGGCCCTACTCCCCTGATTGCTCAGGTTGGCCGGATGGCCAGCTCTAGGAATAGTTTTGGTGGTTCCAAACTTCTTCCATTTAAGAATGATGGAGGCCACTGTATTCTTGGGGACCTTCAATGCCGCCGACATTTTTTGGTACCCTTCCCCAGATCTATGCCTTGACACAATCACTTTCAACGGTGGACCTTTTATGAACAGGTGTGTAACTTTCCAAATAATTTCCAATCAATTAAATTGACCACAGGTGAACTACAATCAAGTTGAAGAAACATCTCAAGGATGATCAATGGAAACAGGATGCAACTGAGATACATTTAAAGTCTCAAAGCGAAGGGTCTGAATAGGGAAAGGGGGATACCTAGTCAGTTCTACAACCGAATGCCTTCAATTAAAATGTGTCTTCTGCATTTAACCCAACCCCTCTGAATCAGAGAGGTGCGGAAGGCTGCCTTAATCGACATCCACGTCTTCGGTGCCCGGGGAACAGTGGGTTAACTGCCTTGCTCAGGGGCAGAACAACAGATTTTTACCTTGTGAGCTCGGGATTCGATCCTGCAACCTTTCGGTTACTGGCTCAATGCTCCTACCTGCCCTGGATAAGAGCCTGCTAAATGACTTAAATGTAAATGTAAATGTAATACTTACAGTATGTAAATAAGATATATTTCTGTTTTTTATTGTTAATAAATTTGCAAACATTTCTAAAAACCTGTTTTCGCTTGATCATTATGGATTACTGTGTGTAGATTGATAAAAAAATATATATTTAAGAAATGTTAGAATAAGGTTGTAACGTAACAAAATGTGGAAAAAGGGAAGGGGTCTGAATACATTTCAAAAGTGCTGTAGCACTTTGCATTCTGGGCAAAAAGTGAATTGCTTTGCCACTTTTTTGCAGTATTACTTTAGTGCCTTGTTGCAAACAAGATGCATGTTTTTCTGCACATGCTTCCTTCTTTTCACTTAGGTTAGGTTAGTATTGTGGAGTAACTACAATGTTGTTGATTCATCTTCACATTTGTCCTATCACAGCCAATACACTCTGTAGCTGTTTTTAGTCACCATTGGCCTCATGGTGAAATCCCTAAACTGTTTACTTCCTCTCCGGCAAGTGAGTTAGGAAGGACACCTGTATCTTTGTAGTGACTGGGTGTATTGATACACCATTCAGTGTAATAAATAACTTCACCATGCTCAAAGGGATATTTAATGTCTGCTTTTTTTGTGTGTTTGCGAGGCATTAAAAAAAATCCATTTCTTTTTCATTTAAATAGGCAAGTCAGTTAAGAACAAATTCTCGGGCCTACACTGGCCAACCCCTAACCCAGACCACGCTGGGCCAATTGTGCGCCGCCCTATGGGACTCCCAATGGGACTCCCAATCACAGCCGACAGCCTGGAATTTAACCAGGGTCTGTAGGTATGCCTCTAGCACTGAGATGCAGTGCCTTCGACCGCTGTGCCACTCGGGAGACCGAGGGTACAGAGATGAGGTACCCATTCACAAATAATGTTATTGCAACTTATTATGTGACTTGTTAAGCACATTTTCACCCCTGAACTTATTTAGGCTTGCCATAACAAAGGGGTTGAATACTTAATGACTCAAGACATTTCAGATTTTCATTTTGAATGAATTTGTAAACATTTATAAAAACATCATTCCACTTTGACATCATAGGGCAATGACCAACAAATCTCAATTGAATCCATTTAAAATTCCATCTGTAACACAACAATATGTGAACAAATTCAAAAGGGTGTGTCACGTCTACTCCCGCTCCCCCTCTCTGCTCTCATTGTCGCCAGTTGACTTTTTATTATGAACACCTGCCACCATCATTACACGCTCTTGCACCTCACCTGGACTCCATCACTTCTATGATTACCTCTCCTATATCTATCACTCCCTTTGGTTCTTTCCCCAGGCAGAATTAGTTATGTTTCTCATGTCCAGACGCTACTCTTGTTTTGTATTGGTCCATGGTTTTTGAATTATTAAATTCACCCCCTGTACTTGCTTCCTGACTCTCAGCGTCTGCGTTACAGAATACTGCCTCAACAAATGGAAGCAACAGGGATTATTTTTTTATTCATTATTTTTTGCTGGTGATGTTGGGTCCAAGGGCCACTGTCGAAGCAACCGGGGATGCCTCAGCTGGCTCGTTAGGATTCCATGCCTCAGCTGGCTCGTCAGATTCTCAAGCCTCGGTTGGCTCGTCAGGCTTCCATTGTCAACGCTACCAGGGATGCCTCAGCCAGCCCGTCAGGCTTCCAAACCTCGGTTGGCTAGTCATGCTCCCACTCCTCAGCTGGCTCCTCAGGTTCCCACGCCTCATTAGAGGTGACCGGCCTGCTCCTGGTCCTCGGCCCGTTCCTTTGGTCGTCGTCCTGCGGCTGGAGTCGCACGTCAGCGAGGGGGTACTGCCATGTCTACACCCATTCTCTGGTGCTCATTGCCGCCAGTTGTGTTTCTCATGTCCAGACGCTACTCTTGTTTTGTATTGGTCCATGTTTTTTTGTGTTATTAAATTCACCCCCTGTACTTGCTTCCTGCTACCCAGCGTCTGCGTTACAGGGTGTGAATACTTTCTGAAGGCACTCTATCATACGAAATGGATGATTGACATCCACAAATTAATACATACCTATATTAATATCATACCAAATGGAGGGTCTCCAATTTACTTATAGGATAATATGAAATATTTTTAGTCCAGGTTACCTCAGTAGGGTCAAGGGATAGGAGCACCCTTCTGACAGGGCTCCCGTGGAGGGATGCTGTGCTTGGAGGGAAATGGTGCAGGGCGGGGACACCGGTGGGTCAAAGTGCCTGGCTAAGTTAGGGAAAGAAAGAGAGATGAATAAACCTGTCTCGTTCTCTCTCTGTCCACCTCTCCTTGTCCACAACATCATTGATTGTGGCTTACACAGCAGTATCAGTCGACAACGTCGACAACGTCCACAGAGCAACGTCCACAGAACTCATATATTTCGTACTGATTGTCTCTTCTCATAGTTGCGATTGCCACACTTCACATGTGTACAGGAAACATTGTGCTAGTGCGGATATAGCAGTCCTTAATGAAACACCCCTGTTCATGAGGCAGATAGGTGGATCGTAAGCCTGAGCTAGCCAGCCCTGCGCCACTCCCTGCTGTGTGTATTGATAAGTAGCTCCTCTACCCTGTGGTCAGTGTTTAATTGCATTATTTTGAGTCGTCCAGTCAGTCAACCTCCTGCTTCTGAATGGAGGGGTGGATGGAGGGAGGGGTGGATGGATGGAGGGAGAGGTGGATGGAGGGAGGGAGGGGTGGAGGGAGAGAGGGATGGAGGGAGGGGTGAATGGAGGGGTGGATGGAGGGAGGGAGGAAGGGGTGAATGGAGGGTGGGTGGATGGATGGATGGATGGATGGATAGAGGGAGGGAGGGAGGGACGGAGGTGTGGATGTAGGGAGGGAGGGAGGGAGGGAGGGGTGAATGGAGGGAGGGATGGAGGGAGGGAGGGGTGGATGTAGGGAGGGATGGATGGAGGGAGGGACGGAGGGGTGGATGTAGGGAGGGACGAAGGGGGATGTAAGGAGGGGTGGATGTAGGGAGGGAGGGAGGGAGGGAGGGGTGGATGGAGGGAGAGAGGGATGGAGGGAGGGGTGAATGGAGGGAGGGGTGAATGGGGGAAGGAGGGGTAAATGGGGGGAGGGAGGGGTGGATGGATGGATGGATGGATGGATGGATGGATGGATGGATGGAGGGAGGGAGGGAGGGAGGGAGGGAGGGATGGAGGGAGGGGTGGATGGGGGGGAGGGATGAGTGAACGGAGGGAGGGATGGATAGAGGGAGGGATGGATAGAGGGAGGGATGGGTGGAGGGAGGAATGGATGGAGGGAGGGGTGAATGGAGGGAGGGATGGATGGATGGATGGAGGGAGGGAGGGATGGAGGGAGGGGTGGGTGGATGGATGGAGTGATGGATGGAGGGAGGGGTGAATGGAGGGAGGGATGGAGGGAGGGAGGGGTGAAAAGAGGGAGGGATGGATGGAGGGAGGGACGGAGGGGTGGATGTAGGGAGGGAGGGAGGGGTGGATGGAGGGAGGGAGGGAGGGAGGGAGGGAGGGGTGAATGGAGGGAGGGATGGAGGGAGGGAGGGGTGGATGTAGGGAGGGATGGATGGAGGGAGGGACGGAGGGGTGGATGTAGGGAGGGACGAAGGGGGGATGTAAGGAGGGGTGGATGTAGGGAGGGAGGGAGGGAGGGAGGGGTGGATGGAGGGAGAGAGGGATGGAGGGAGGGGTGAATGGAGGGAGGGGTGAATGGGGGAAGGAGGGGTAAATGGGGGGAGGGATGGGTGGATGGATGATGGATGGATGGAGGGAGGGATGGAGGGAGGGGTGGATGGGGGATGGGGGGTGGATGGAGGGGTAGATGGGGGGAGGGATGAGTGAACGGAGGGAGGGATGGATAGAGGGAGGGATGGATAGAGGGAGGGATGGGTGGAGGGA
This sequence comes from Oncorhynchus nerka, assembly GCF_034236695.1. Lineage (NCBI taxonomy): Eukaryota > Metazoa > Chordata > Actinopteri > Salmoniformes > Salmonidae > Oncorhynchus > Oncorhynchus nerka. Next base: position 5,116,394 of record NC_088396.1, on the reverse strand, counting down.
GGAATGGATGGAGGGAGGGGTGAATGGAGGGAGGGATGGATGGTGGGAGGGGTGGATGGAGGGAGGGTTGGATGGAGGAGGGAGGGAGGGAGGGAGGGAGGGATGGAGGGAGGGGGTGGATGTAGGGAGGGAGGGAGGGGTGGATGGAGGGAGGGAGGGAGGGAGGGAGGGAGGGAGGGAGGGGTGGATGGATGGATGGAGGGAGGGAGGGAGGGAGGGAGGGAGGGAGGGGTGGATGGGGGATGGGGGTGGATGGAGGGGTGGATGGGGGAGGGATGAGTGAACGGAGGGAGGGATGGATAGAGGGAGGGAGGGAGGGGTGGATGGATGTATGGAGGAGCGGTGGATGTAGGGAGGGGTGGATGTAGGGAGGGAGGGATGGAGGGATGGAGGGGTGGATGGAGGGAGGGAGGGAGGGAGGGAGGGACGGAGGTGTGGATGTAGGGAGGGAGGGAGGGGTGGATGTAGGGAGGGATGGATGGAGGGAGGGACGGAGGGGTGGATGTAGGGAGGGACGAAGGGGGGATGTAAGGAGGGGTGGATGTAGGGAGGGAGGGAGGGGTGGATGGAGGGAGAGAGGGATGGAGGGAGGGGTGAATGGAGGGAGGGGTGAATGGGGGAGGGATGGGTGGATGGATGATGGATGGATGGAGGGAGGGATGGAGGGAGGGGTGGATGGAGAGGGAGGGATGGATGGAGGGAGGGAGGGAGGGAGGTAGGGGTGGATGTAGGGAGGGATGGGGGTGGATGGGGGAGGGATGGGTGAACGGAGGGATGGATGGATAGAGGGAGGGATGGGTGGAGGGAAGAATGGATGGAGGGAGGGGTGAATGGAGGGAGGGATGGATGGTGGGAGGGATGGATGGAGGGAGGGAGGGAGGGAGGGATGGATGGAGGGAGGGAGGGAGGGATGGATGGATGGAGGGAGAGAGAGATGGATGGAGTGAGGGATGGAGGGAGGGGTGGGTGGATGGATGGAGGGAGGCAGGGATGGGGGGAGGGGTGGATGGATGGAGGGATGGATGGAGGGAGGAGTGAATGGAGGGAGGGATGGAGGGAGGGAGGGGTGGATGGATGTCTCCCGCATTTAACCCAACCCCTCTGAATCAGATGGATGGAATTTTAGACTGCTACGATACTTAGGAGAACAAGATAATAATGATGCCACATTTCAATGCAAAACATATTTGATTATTTGGAGAGATTGCGGTTCAGTCTTTAGAATGGTACTACGTACAGTTTCATCAATTAAATATCAACAAAGCTAAAAAGATAAAGACCCTGCAAATCTGGTCCTCACGATAAGCAGTGTACTGCCTTCTGGTCAGTGGGCCGACACTATTCTACGAACAGAGCCCATAAGTAGGGGCAGTTGTTTTGGTTGGTTTTTGTGTTGTTTCTTTACTAGTATTTCCAGCATTATGCACAAGGTTCTTTGCAGGTTCAATCCTAGGAAAAGTGATATAAATGAAACTGCCTCCAATCAATCAATAAATCAATGTCTAGTTGAGCCTGAGTGTTTGATGGGGGAAGCAAGGGGAGGCGGAACTCTACGGACAGTAATTGCACAAAGCCTATTATTTGTCAGAGAATACTATTTGTAGATCAGTGATTCTACACCTCACTTTGCTCAAGATGATCCTCTCCAACGGACTTGGAAGTTGTCACAAGAAACTTGTCAATTAGGAGCAGTTTAAGGGGAAAGTCAATGAAAACAACAATGGAAGAATGCTGTAGCCAATGAGAGAGGCAGCCCCAGCCGGGACTCAAACCCTGGTCCAGTGACTTTCAAGCCAACATATTAACCGTTACGCCAAGTGGTTTTTAAGGTGCTGGTTGAGAAAATACATTGCAGAATGTGCTCTATTTTGGTGCCATCTGGGACATTCTAATACCTTGATTCCAAACGACATATACATCGAAATGATTGAATTCTTTAATTTAACCTCGAGTCCCATGGTAATGCTGGCTTGTTTTGGACTTCTGACCCCTTTTAAAAATGGTGTGGTTGCATTGGATTCATCTGTGTGATTAACGGGAGCTGAGCTACAGAGATGTTTGTGAGACGAGGGCAGATCTAGAAAATTGTTGTTCTATGAAAATGGTCTGTAAAGTCAGAACAGTTTGAGTTACAAACTAATATCTTGCGAACACGCATATGTGTGCACAGGAGTCATAACAAGGTAAGGGGTTCTTCTACATAGAATATCATAGGAAATCCCAGGACATAGAGTCTAAAATACTGTTAAGGGGTTCTTCTACCTAGAAAATCATAGGAAATCCCAGGACATAGAGTCTAAAATACTGTTAAGGGGTTATTCTACATAGAAGATCATAGGAAATCCCAGGACATAGAGTCTACAATACTGTTAAGGGGTTCTTCTATATAGAAGATCATAGGAAATCCCAGGACATAGAGTCTATAATACTGTAAGGGGTTCTTCTATATAGAAGATCATAGGAAATCCCAGGACATAGAGTCTATAATACTGTAAGGGGTTCTTCTATATAGAAGATCATAGGAAATCCCAGGACATAGTGTCTATAATACTGTAAGGGGTTCTTCTACATAGAAAATCCCAGGAAATCCCAGGACATAGAGTCTATAATACTGTAAGGGGTTCTTCTATATAGAAGATCATAGGAAATCCCATGACATAGTGTCTATAATACTGTAAGGGGTTCTTCTACATAGAAGATCACAGGAAATTCCAGGACATAGATTCTATAATACTGTAAGGGGTTCTTCTACATAGAAGATCATAGGAAATCCCAGGACATAGTGCCTATAATACTGGTAAGGGGTTCTTCTACATAGATGATCATAGGAAATCCCAGGACATAGTGTCTATAATACTGGTAAGGGGTTCTTCTACCTAGAAGATCACAGGAAATCCCAGGACATAGATTCTATAATACTGTAAGGGGTTCTTCTACATAGAAGACCATAGGAAATCCCAGGACATAGATTATATAATACTGTAAGGGGTTCTTCTACATAGAAGATCATAGGAAATCCCAGGACATAGAGTCTATAATACTGTAAGGGGTTCTTCTACATAGAAGATCATAGGAAATCCCAGGACATAGTGTCTATAATACTGTAAGGGGTTCTTCTACATAGAAGATCATAGGAAATCCCAGGACATAGTGTCTATAATACTGTAAGGGGTTCTTCTACATAGAAGATCATAGGAAATCCCAGGACATAGTGTCTATAATTATACTGTAAGGGGTTCTTCTACATAGAAGACCATAGGAAATCCCAGGACATAGATTCTATAATACTGTAAGGGGTTCTGCTACATAGAAGATCATAGGAAATCCCCGGACATAGTGTCTATTATACCGTTAAGGGGTTCTTCTACATACAAGATCATAGGAAATCCCAGGACATAGATTCTATAATACTGGTAAGGGGTTCTTCTACATACAAGATCATAGGAAATCCCAGGACATAGAGTCTATAATACTGGTAAGGGGTTCTTCTACATAGATGATCATAGGAAATCCCAGGACACAGTGTCTATAATTATACTGCAATAAGCTCACACACATCAAACTGACCAGTAGGATATTCAGGTCCTACTGAGCAAATCATTTATATACTTACAGCGTTCCCATACTGTACATTTAATCATTTGATCAGGTTTTTGCTTGGCATAAGATAAAACGTCTTTACATGAAATTTGTATTTTCATGAGCTTTAAGTCAAATTTACAGTTTTGCTGCAAGATATGAATTATCACAATATTTGGTCTTCAAATTATGTATTTTATTGGCTCTGCTGCTGTGGACACTTAGGGTAAGGAAACCAATGTGTCATTTTGTAATTTGAGAACTATCCCTTTAACAGTTTGGCCAGTCAATCAATCACTGTGGGTGGGACTGTCGTTGGAGGGAGCAGGATGTTTGTGAGTCACACAGTTCGTAGTGATTCAGACCTGTCAATCAAACACTGTAGGTGGGACTTTGAGGGAGTGCGGTAGATTAGTAATCTAGTCAGAAAAATTAGTCTACTCTTTCAATTGGAACTCATGAATAGACCTACAGGTATGATTGAAGAATGAAGCAGGTGTTCAACATGGGCTTTGTTACACAGAAAGCAGCAGTTGTCGAGGCTTATTCAAATCAGTAGGCCTATATCCATATCTTAAATAATAACATTTAAGAATCATGACATTTGCTTTTATATCCCGAAATCTGTTTTCTTTTGTCATATTTTGGACCAGAATGAGGCTCTCGTCTCCACTACTTGATGTTCCTGCAGTGAGGCAAAGTGGGTGGGGTTATATCCGTCCTGTTTGGGCCTGTCCGGGGGTATCATCGGATGGGGCCACAGTGTCTCCTGACCCCTCCTGTCTCAGCCTCCAGTATTTATGCTGCAGTAGTTTATGTGTCGGGGGGCTAGGGTCAGTTTGTTATATCTGGAGTACTTCTCCTGTCTTACCGGTGTCCTGTGTGAATTTAAGTATGTTCTCTCTAATTCTCTCTTTCTCTCTTTCTTTCTCTCTCTCGGAGGACCTGAGCCCTAAGGACCATGCCTCAGGACTACCTGGCATGATGACTCCTTGCTGTCCCCAGTCCACCTGGCCGTGCTGCTGCTCCAGTTTGAACTGTTCTGTCTGTGGCTATGGAATCCTGACCTGTTCACCGGACGTGCTACCTGTCCCAGACCTATTATTTGACCATGCTGGTCATTTATGAACATTTGAACATCTTGGCCATGTTCTGTTGTAATCTCCACCCGGCACAGCCAGAAGAGGACTGGCCACCCCTCATAGCCTGGTTCCTCTCTAGGTTTCTTCCTAGGTTTTGGCCTTTCTAGGGAGTTTTTCCTAGCCACCGTGCTTCTACACCTGCATTGCTTGCGGTTTGGGGTTTTAGGCTGGGTTTCTGTACAACACTTTAAGATATCAGCTAATGTAAGAAGGGCTATATAAATACATTTGATTTGATATGTACTAGGGATTTCTGTGTAGACAGGGGGTACAGCTTTGTAGAGATGTTGAGTTGAATGTGTGTTGGTATGGTGCTTTGCTGCTGAGTCAAGTATGCTGTTATTCCTAGGTGTTGTGTCTTCATGTACAGCACTTTGAGATATCAGCTGATGTACGAAGGGCTACATAAATACATTTTGATTTGATTTGAAATATGTTGTATGATTTGTGAATGGCATATAGGAGATTAACTTTATTCAGTCAGTTCGACACCTTTTATAAACGAGTCAACACTTGCTGTTCGGTCGTCAGTCAAAGCGCCCCGACTCAATGGCTAGCTATAGTAGGCCTATGAAATGCTCTACAAAACAATAATTAAGTGGATTTCAACTCATCGTTACCGCTTACATTACATAAGTGGTACGTGTAAATTCACTCACAGAAGACGATGAAGAAGCGTCAAGGTCTCCCTCCTCCCTCTTCTGTGAAAATAAATTAGACTGCAGCCAACCACAGCACAGAAAAATAACACAGGTACTGAGAGGCGGGACAGACAGACTGACAAACCAGCTGTGTTTCCTGTTATCGCTAGCTTTGTGACTGACAGGCACCTGTCCTATCAATAGTTCACTAGAAATTTGTTGCAAATCGTACATTTCAGCATGAGAAGGCTGTACAGACTATTCTGAGTAGCGAATTGAAAGTTTTAAATGAAAATAAGCCTAGTTGATTAATGAAGTGAGGCTATTATCGTCTATTTAGCTGACGGACGGCATGTATTGAAAACACTGACCCCACTGCCCTCACCTTTGCCCCTCTCTCTTCACAATGTAGGATAAAGACCATAGTGTTGTGGTAGTACTGTTTGAAATCAGCTTTGTCTATGCTGCAAGCATGCACTGCTACCACACAAACAGACACGGCTGCACACACCGGCTGCACACACACAAACACACATGCACGCACTGCTACCACACATACAGACACGGCTGCACACACACAAACACACATGCACGCACTGCTACCACACATACACACACGGCTGCACACACCGGCTGCACACACACAAACACACATGCACGCACTGCTACCACACATACAGACACGGCTGCACACACACAAACACACATGCACGCACTGCTACCACACATACAGACACCGGCTGCCCACACACAAACACACATGCACGCACTGCTACCACACTACAAAAATCTCTGAAACTGGAAACACTTATCTCCCTCACTAGCTTTAAGCACCAACTGTCAGAGCAGCTCACAGATTACTGCACCTGTACATAGCCCACCTATAATTTAGCCCAAACAACTACCTCTTTCCCAACTGTATTTAATTCATTAATTTATTTTGCTCCTTTGCACACCATTATTTTTATTTCTACTTTGCACATTCTTCCATTGCAAAACTACCATTCCAGTGTTTTACTTGCTATATTGTAT